>NW_026651457.1:0-10000 GCF_028751815.1 Salvia miltiorrhiza | reverse complement strand
CACTCAAACGTGCAATCCATCCTTTTCCAGACGAGGGCAAGAAGGAAAGAGAAAATGGGATGACCGAAGTCAAGATTCCAAAAAAAAAAAGTCGTGGCAGAGTCAGAATGCGCCACCGCAATATCAAAACTGAGACAAACGGCCTTATGTTGGCCCAACTACCTCAGCAGCAGTAAATCTTCAAGAATTACGAGGGATGTCGCCTTGTCGAAGAGCAATAAATTACATTTGAGATGATGTAAGATGAGACAGAATACCTGTTACACCTGCGGAAGGGTCGGGCACTACTCGAACCAGTGTCCGAATCGTCAGCAAAGTGGAAGCGGAGGACAACCGAATAAGTTCGGCCACAACACAAAGCAATGGAGGGAACTTTACCGCTATCTCTACCACAGCGACAGCAGCCAGCCTTTCGACCACGTCAGTCAAGAAGGTAATCACCAGCCCCGCAGGCGAATCGACCTCATTACCAGAGACTATTTGTGCTTGAGCAGAAAGCACTGGACAAGAATCAAGGAAAATTTTCTGTAATACCCGGGCTTTTGATGACGTGTTTAATTGCTTGAGTTTGAGTAATTAGGGTATAGATCCCTTGTTTGTTTTACTTTGTAAAGAGATGAGGAGTTATATGAAGTTTTCTTGTTATTTTTAAGATGTTGAGATGTTCTTTTGATGATGTGAGAATGATTTGGGATTTTATATCCGTAATTGAGTTTGAGTATTCGAATAATCCGAGATAATTATTTGAATGAGAACGATGAACTCGGAAGTGAAATCTGAGTCCGTTAAGACGTTTTTGAAATTTTTGACTTTTTGACGATGAATAGTAAAATACTGCTATTTCGTCTTTTTGTCGACTTTCAAAATTTTACGTGCACGTCGTCGAGAAATATTCTTAGTTTTTCGATACGAGTCCAATAATGAAAGTTTTTATTTTTGGACGACGAGTGAATAGTAAACTGGGATTTCTCGATAAACGAACCGAGCTCGTTTATCAGAATTTCAGGAACGAGCTTGCATTTTCTATATTTATATAGAATTACGAGTGTAATGAAAGTGAGTAGAGGTTGAGAGGGCGAGTAACGAAGAGTATGGGTAGTTAGTCGTTAAAACGAGACGAGACGAGACGAAATGAGATATTTAACGGCTAAATATCTAACCTACCCTACCCTTGACCACCCCCCAACGGCCCAAGCCCCTTTTCCCTTAATTATCACGTTAGTGATCAGCCAAACACACTCACTCACGCAGCACACACACAACACCCAAAACACACACTATTTTCACGCTTTTCACCATTGTTGAGAAGTTGAAGCTTTTGAGCTCCGATTTGAGCACCGAGACGAGGGCCGATCATCTTTTCGATCACGTATCTAAGTAGGTAAGATCTCTACCTACGTTTTGATGGTTTTCTTTTCGATTTTCGTCGACGTCGAAAAAACGTCGATTCTCGACTTTATTTTGAAACGACGTTAGATCGTCGTGAAATTTTAGTATGTTGTTCTTGGGTAGATGTTGAGCATGTTTAATGATGGGAGTAAGAACGGAACGAACCGTAGCTATGAAACCCATGAGGGCAGCCCCGTTTTTCACATTTTAGCTCGTCTTTCGATTTTTGTTTGATCGTTTAGACTTGATATTTGTGCTTAGGGGTGTGCTAGGATCGTTATATATTAAATTCGTATTTTTCCAAGCACGAAAATTGTATAAGTTTTTAGAGTATGATTATTTAAATTCGTGAAGTTTGGGACGTTGCATGATGAATATTATCGCGTATATGTGTTCTACGATATCACATGAGCATGCTAGATTAATTTGTGAATTTTCGAGAAATGTTAGAAACGAGAAGCATGAGGACCGAATGGTTTGATGTCCAGATGTGAATATTTGATTTTTATTTGAATGATTTGAGTTTATATATGTGTTTATATTTATTTCATATTGCACGTATAATTTACTTAGATTTATTTGAACACCGAGGTTCAAATTTGATGAAGGCCGCGAGTCATAAGGCCAGAGACGAGCGATGCTCGATTTTAATTGAGTTAATTTGAGCATGCCAATGTGTTTAGGATAATTAAAAATATTTGTATTTAAATTTTGGGAATTTACTTCCATTAAATACAAATTTTCTAATTATTCGATGATTTATTAAGTTGAGATATGTAGAGTATGTGAAGTCATGTAAGTGAACTAGCAGTGCATATGAGTTAATGCTATATTAGTAAGACTATATGAATTATTTGAGTATTTATGAGATGAGCATGATTAGTAAGTTATTGAACTTTTTGAATTGCATGAGAAATGCATATAAAATGGCTAAGTATGAGAAATTAGCATGGATTAGATTTATTAGTTTAAATGAGATAAATAAATTAGAGAAGCATGTTAATTAATTAAAGTTGGAATTTAGTATTTAATTACAAAGTCTGATATTTAATCGAGAATTATGAGCATGTTAAATTGTTAAGATATAATTTATTATTTGAGCTTGATATCAATTATATGTCTAAATGGAGTGAGTGTGAGAGTTATGATTAATGCACATAAATGTTGGTATCTGACACTCGAACAATTGGTTTCGAGTATAAATGATACTCCCTCCGTCCGCCAAAAGTATTCCACTTTGGCCGGGCACGGAGTTTAATAAAATGTGTGATGATGTTGATGTAGTGGAGAAAGGGCCCCACCACTTTATGAGATGTGTGGTTGAGATTAAATTTGGGGTGGATTTTTTGTAAATAAAGAGTGTTTGTAAGGATAAAATATAAAGGTGGATGGTGGGACCATGGCTTAAAAAGGAAAGTGGAATACTTTTTGCGGACGCCAAATAGAGTAATTGTGGAATACTTTTGGCGGACGGAGGGAGTAGTTTGCTGATAAAGAGTTTTGATGATTTTGAATTGTTGGTTTGCGTTGAAGAGATGTCAAGATGTTAAGTTTTGAGTCGAGAGACGAGTTCACGTAGTGAGATTCACGCGTTGAAATCTCGTGGCTGACATTATGTATGAATAGGTCATGCCGAAATTTTTAGTGAATACTTTGATATATCATCAAATAATCATTATAATTTCTTAGTGAAATTAGGATTTTGAGCATAGTCAAAAGAGAGATGAACATTAGAGATACTAATGTTTCATAAAAGAGATTAGATTATTAATCGAGTTTTCTTTAATAACTTCTCACTGATTCTTCATAACGATGAAGGTCCTTTTGGGAGGTAACGACTTGAGGGAGAGAGTGGCGTTACTCATTGATACAGAGACACAACGAGGTGGGCTTTCTTAAACACGTATATAGAGATCCCCTGCATGCAGGCCTCTTATACGAAATGAAATGAATGACATGATATAATTGTTAAGTTTCGATTTTATGAAAATGATCAAATGATGAGTGGTTCTTTATGAAATGAAATGAAATGAAATGAAGGGAATTATTATATGAAGGATGTTATATTGAAGTTATTGCATTGCCAAATTTTTGATGTTTTGGTATGTTATCTATCTGCTTGAGATGAAGAATTCGGTCCTATGCTAGTGTAGATACTAGTAAGGATTTGTGTACACTGAGGTGGTCGTGAGTCATCGAGCGGGTTGGCCGATCACAGTGCTGCAGAGGGAGGCCTCCCTCTCAGTACTTGATGTTATAACAGATATGATACTTACCTGATGAGAAAAGTCTGCGCAGACAACTTTGAGGAAATGAAAATGAGTTTAGCTAATACAAGGCCTTTCTACAAATTCCTTGTATTATGCATATGAAATGGCAATGACAATATTTATAGCTTTATAAGAATGAGATGTTTGGCATGTGTTCACTGAGTGCTTTTGTACTCAGCCCTGCATATGTTTTCTAAATGTGCAGGTTGAGCTGATGTGGTGATGGTGCTGCAATGAGCGGAGTCTCCAGGGTTGTTAATAAATAGTTAACCTGTCTAGAATATGTCTTCATACATATGTCTAGCTACTTTCCGCTGCAAGATGTTGTTGATGTTATAGTATGTTATGTCATACTTTGAGTCTTAAGAGAATGGTTTCATATGATGTATAACTTGATTAATGATATTAATTAAGTTTTATGCTGTCTTTCATAGACTGTTTTCAATTGAGTATTAATGAGTAAAAATGACGAGTTTTATTAAGATGAGTAAGTTTTACGGCTATAAATGACGCCCCTTTTCTTCCCCTTCTTCTTTAACCCCATCCCTAGTCGTGGATCACTCGGCCTAACTATCCCTAGTTAGGGCGGGCTGCGACAGAGTGGTATCAGAGCGAAGGAAAGCTCTGAATTAGAAGTCTTGAGTTTAGTCTAGAATGAGTCACTAGACTAATAGTTATTAACAACCGTGAGCTCAGCGCACCAACACACCAGGCTCAACGAGGTATGTAAAATTTCAAAGTTTATTTGACGTTAAATTTTGAAGAGCATGATGTTGAGGTTATATGATGAGTTATGATGTTATACTTTGAAGATGCATAGTTTGAGTTTGAGGATGACAACATGATTAATAATGAGTTATTATGTTGTAAGAGTATGATGTTGATGTTACATGATGAATCATGAGAGAGTTTATATCATATGATGTTATATGATTGAGGAGCATAATTATGAGTTATGATGTGATGTATTTTAGATGTTTTGTGATGAGAATTGTTTGAGCAGTTGTGATAAGTCACGATGATTTAGATGAAGGAATCTAATGTCATTGTTAAGAGAGATTTTCTACTAAGTAGAAGGATGAAATGAGAACTTAGAGCTAAAGCTTGAGAGAATTAGCAATTGCTTTAAGTACTTGTTTGTATGAGTTATGAGTTTGAGTTATGAGCTTGAGTATAATAGCATGATTAATGATGAGTTATTAGCATGTTGCAATGAGATATTGTACGATATGTTTGAGATGTTTTGTAACGCGAGTTTTGCTCACGCAACCTGAATGGTACTTGAGAAGGTATCATGAGCCATAGTCTTTGGAGATAGCTTTGAGAGAGAATTGTTTGAGTTGTCTTACTGAGTCGCGATGATTTAGATTAAGGGATCTAATATCATTGTCTAGAGAGGTTACCTACTATGTAAAGATGGGACGAGATGAGAATTTAGATGTTTTGAGCTTGAGTTT
Organism: Salvia miltiorrhiza; assembly: GCF_028751815.1. Taxonomy (NCBI): domain Eukaryota; kingdom Viridiplantae; phylum Streptophyta; class Magnoliopsida; order Lamiales; family Lamiaceae; genus Salvia; species Salvia miltiorrhiza. The sequence goes on along the minus strand of NW_026651457.1, from coordinate 4,884 downwards.
TAAGATAACAGTACTACTTAGTAGGAGTTTTGCTAAGTTATGTTTTATTTATTTCTGTTGCTGGAGCCAAGTAGAGTTAGTCCCTAGAGTCACCTTTAAGTCCTCCTTATAGGTTGACCAGGACTGTTGGCACTGCACGAAAGTGCACTGCTGTGAGAACGAACTCAGAGAAGATCGGATACGAGGATGAGGCGTACAGTATGTGGTATAGAGATACCCTAGCAGATTTTCAAACACATGTTCATAGACTATGAAAGGATGAAAGCCTTATGGTTGTTACTAGACTGGATGGCATCGTGCACCTAGTCCCCTGTGCTACCAATCGAGTGGTAGGATTGAGCAAGGAAGAAAGCCTCTCAATATGATGGGACGTGTCGTTTTGAGCGTTGGACCCACAGGAGATGGGATTTGTAACAGATACCTAGATTTTTCTATGCGGATCTACTGACCGGATGCTTGTTTTCTACCAGGGACTCCAGAAGAGTGTAGTAGATATCGAGTCGATCCTTGAGTATCAGTTACCAAAGATGATAAAATGATAAACGATAATGAGGATGAGAAGTAGCCGAGGAGGGCTAGAGTTGATGAGGATGAGAAGAGAAGCCGATGTAGGCTAGAGCTAAGGATGATCTTGAGATTATGAGCGGTACACCCTCGTTTTGATTAGTTTCAATTACATTGCGATGTATATAACTTACTTAGGAGATACTGATACTTGAGCTTTTGACATGATGATAGATGAGCATGCGAATATAGTACCCTACTGATGTTAAATAGATGGATGTTCCTAGTGTGCTAAAGTAGCAACTAGATGAGTTAACTGGTAGCAATTACCATAGGAGGTCCAGACCGAGACATAGTACTATTAATGCTGTCGGTTTAGAAGGGACATTACGACAGATACTATGGTTTTCGTAGGGTTTATATGACCCATTTATGTAAGTCCTCTAAAAGAGGCATTCTACTGATGGATATATTTGGTGGACCCGAGTGATCTTTATGTTAGCATTTCGTGAGTGCTTATTGCCTTACAGATGAATGTTAAGGTGACCGTGAGGGTTTCCTTAAAGTTGAGTTAGTAAATTGAACTCGAGATTCGAAGATGCTTAGAGCGTTGGTCGAGTTGAGTTTTTCCTTTGTGATTTCAAAATGCCTCAAAGATGTCATCAAGAGTGTGATGTGAAGGATAAGCGGGATAATACTCCGCCACCACTACCGCAACATGAGAGGAGAGTTGAAAAATGTTGAACATTCGGAATAAGAGTCTAGAACATAGGACCCTAAGTTTAAGCTTTTAGCTTGCTGGTGCGAACTTAAGTTTTGTTATGTATAGTATGTTGAGGGTTTAGAAGACACGGAATTTCCAAGTTCGGGATAGTATATCCCGTGTGACTGGGGAGTGATTATGTTGGACCTGGCCAGTCCGCATGATCCAAATCTCAGTAGACGTGTTTTGGGTTTATAAACCCACGTGTTTCAACTTTTGGTTGAAAAGCCAGATGGGTTCTTACTCTAGGTCATTTTTGTTCGACCTGGTAGTTACTTCATTCTACCCTCTGGTCATTCATTTGAGTCTCTTGAACAATTTGTTTTGATGTCGTTCTAGGGTTGAACCCTTACAACTTTTGAGTTATCCTAGTAGATTCTTTTAATGTATAAGACTAGTGACAGGCACGTCAGAGGACTTTAACACCCGAGCAACTGGTAAACTACACATGAGAACAATTCAAGGCTACTCTTGAGAAGTATGTACCGAGGAGTCAGTAAGCAGCGAGAGGCTGATTATCGAAGTTTGATGCAAGGAAAGAAATCGGTTGTATAGTATAATAGAGAATTCTGTGAGCTAACACGTTCGCTCATCAGAAGATGGATACTGATGAAGAGATGTCTGAGTTTTATGTGCCGGTTTAAGGTAGGACTTTAAGGTAGTATGGGCAAGTTATTGGATGCACCAGTTAGAATCCTGTTTAATGCAGGAGCATCGCATTCTTTAATTGTTTGAAGCATGTTACCTTCAAACTCAAACCAAAATGAGCCAGTCTCGAGTTGAGAGTAATCACTCCTGTAGGAAGAGCTACTACAGTTTCTCACATGGTTTCTAACTTAGAGCTTGAGTTAGGATCACTAAAGATGAAAGCAAGAACCTTGCACTTAATGCCTATGTGGAACGTAGACATTATTCTAAGGATGGAATGGTTAGCAGAGAACTTTGGCCCGATTGATTGTAAGAAGAGACAGATAACTTTCCAACCACCTGGGAAGGAACAAACATGTTTTCACGGCATTGATAGAAAGAAGAGAGTTCCAATCATTTCGGCACTTCAGGCGTCGAAATTGGTAAAGAAGAAAGGAGCACAAGCTTACCTAGTTTACTTGAATGATGAAGGAGAATCAAGTAAAAACTTTGAGGATGTAGCAGTGGTAAGAGAATATAGAGATGTATTTCCCAAGGTCTTACCAGGATTGCCACCAACAAGACAGTTGGAGTTCACTATCGACCTAGAACCTGGATCAGCACCAGTGTCGAAGGCACCCTATAGAATAGCGCCTAAGGAGCTACAAGAGCTGAAGATTCAGCTACAAGAATTGCTCGAGTTAGGTTTTATTAGACCTAGTGTATCCCCGTGGGGAGCACCAGTCCTTTTTGTCAAAAAGAAGGATGACACGTTGAGAAGGTGCATAGATTATCGAGAACTGAATAAATTGACACTCAAGAACAAATATCCTTTACCGAGGATAGATGACTTGTTTGATCAATTAAGAGGAGCGAGCTTTTTCTCGAAAGTTGACATGAGATCAGATTACCACCAGTTGAAATTTTGACAGAAGGATATACGTAACACAACTTTTCAAATGAGGTATGAGCACTATGAGTTCATAGTTATGCGATTCGGTTTGACAAAGGCACCAATAGTTTTCATGGATCACATGATCGAGTGTTCCATCAATAACTGGATAAATTTGTCCTAGTTTTCATAGATGATATTCTCATCTATTCGAAAGAATGAGCAGGAACTGCCAAAACATTTGAAAACGATGTTGGAAACGCTAAGAGTTGAGAAGCTTTTTGCCAAATTCACCAAGTGCGAGTTTTGGTTGAACGAAGTAACTTTTCTAGGACATATTATTTCATCCGAATGAATTAAAATTGACCCTGCCAAGGTACAAGCTGTACATGAGTGGAGATCACCAACTACGCCTAACGAGATTCGCAGCTAGTATCAGAGGTTTATTGAAGGATTTTCTACAATAACAAGACCGATGACACAATTACTTAGAAAAGAAGCTAAGTACAATTGGAAAGAGGAGTGTGAAGAGAGTTTTTAAGAGCTTAAAGGAAATTGACTACAGCACCAGTGCTGCTAGTCCCGGAAATGGATAAAGAGTATACCATCTACACAGATGCGTCAAAGAATGGGCTAGGATGTGTTTTGATGCAAGAAGGAAGAGTTATAGTCTATGCATCACGACAACTTAGACCCCACGAGATAATTTATCCAACGCATGATTTAGAGCTTGCAGCCGTTGTGCATGCCCTGAAAATTTGGAGACATCATCTCTACGGAGTTAGATGTGAGATTTTCACGGACCACAAAAATTTGAAATACTTTTTCGAGTATAAGGATATTAACATGAGGCAAAGGAGATGGCTCGAATTAGTAAAGGATATTGGCAATGTAGTAGCCGATGCATTGAGCCGAAAGGTCTCGTCAAAGTTAGGATGTCTTCTCACGAGAGAGGATGAGCTTATAAAGGACTTTGACAAGATGAGGATAGAGATGATACAACCACCAGTGACGATATCGAGTATTGTTGCGACGATGCCTAGTTTGAGGAAAATGGTGATTGAAGCACAAGGAAAGATGAGACAATGAACAAGTTACGAGAAAGGATAAGAGCAGGAGATCTCAAGAGTTACCAAAAAGCATCAGACAATGCTATCTTATTTTGAGGGGAGAATATGCATTCCCCGCGATGATGAACTTAAGAATACGATCATGAGTGAGACTCATGACACGCCTTACACCGCCCACCCAAGAGGCACAAAGATGTATCAGGTTGTGAAAAAGAGATTTTTGTGGGACGGAATGAAACGAGACATAGCTTCGTTTGTAGAGCGATGCTTAGCTTCTCAGCAAGTGAAAGCATTACACCAACGACCCTATGGGAAGTTAAAACCGTTGGAGATTCCCGAGTGGAAATGGGATCACATAGCGATGGATTTTGTGACAGCTTTACCCAAAAGTCAAAGAGAAAATACAGCAATTTGGGTGATTGTAGATCGACTAACAAAATCTGCACATTTCATACCGATCCTAATCGCGTATGGACCAGAAAAGTTAGCACAATTGTACGATCGTGAGATTATAAGATTTGTTTTGAGTACCGATGTAGATCACCTCAGAAAGAGATCCAAAAAAAAAAAAAAATTATTACATCACGTTTTTGGATGAGTTACAGAAAGAGTTGGGTACAAGGATGAATTTTAGCATAGCAGACGATAGAAGATATGATAAGAACTACTATCATTGATAAAGGAGTACATTGGGAGAATGTGTTGCCACTAATTGAGTTTGCCTATAAGATGTGAGACAAAGTTTCGAGATAGGAGACGAAGTTTTCTTGAAGGTTTCACCCTCAAAGGGGATGAATAGATTTGGAGTTAAAGGACAGCTTAGACCCAGAGTTATAAGTCCTTACGAGATATGCAAAAGATAGGTCCAATAGCGTACAGGTTGGCTTTGCCACCTAGCTTTGGAAATGTGCATAACGTGTTTCACGTGTCACAATTGAGAGGATATAATTTTCGACCCAAACCATGTGGTTTACTAAGAAGAAATGATCTTAGAACCAAATTTGAGTTATGAAGAGAGACCTCAGATG
>NW_026651456.1:0-8644 GCF_028751815.1 Salvia miltiorrhiza | reverse complement strand
GCAAGGATGAGGAGGAGGACCCCGAGGAGGATGAGGAGGAGGACCCCGAGGAGGATCCGGAGGAGGACCCCCTGGCGTCACAGAGGAGCAGTCGTACCGCAACTCAGGATTCACAGATTTGATAGTTTTTAGCTTGTGAATGTACTCCGGAAACGATGATTCGTTCCAATGACTAGATTTTATTTATGTTTGTCTCTATCTAGCATTAGTACGGAAACGTTGGTCTCTAGACGTTCCGTGAATAAGTACCCTTTTGTGATTGCTTAGCTAATAAGCCGGTACATCATAGGAAGTACTGGATAGACCTTACTTACGTTTTGGTTGACGATGTAAAAGCCTCGATGAGACAATTTTCCATGATATATATATGACCCTAGCATGGGCTTTCTGCCGATCTCGTATATGTTTATGTTTCTCTACGGGTTTTATTCTTCACGAGTCAGTTAAGAATATAGTAATTTTGAAAAAAAAAAAAATGTGACTTGTGCATGCAACGGTTCCTGTTATATTTTAGTTTTGGAGTTATGATAAGTTAAATTTGACAAACAGTTCTTTATTAATTACCTTAGAGACTCCTGTATAGAATGCGTTAAAATGGGTGTTTTGTATTGTACAGAATGCCACCTAAACGAGGTCGCCCCGCTAGGAGGAACATTAACAACAATGGAAATCGTGATGAAATACCTGAGGGACGACGAAACGACAGGGAACCTACCCCCCCCCCCTCCACCCCCTGCTAGAAGGACTGAAGAACTGTTTCTTCGACAGAATCCGCCCACATTACTGGGACAGGCGACCCGCCGAGGCCGAAGCTTTGGATACGCGCCTTGGAGCGTATCTTCACTTTCCTACACCTGCACAGAAGAGGAGCGACTCTCGTGTATGTCTTTCCAACTAGCCGGATCGGCTGACTTTTGGTGGGAAGCCCCCGAAAGACTCTGACTCCCGAACAATTGGCAGCATACACTTGGGAAGACTTTAAGACGGGATTATATGATAAGTATATTCCCAAAGCTACAGAAAGAAGAAGGAGGCTGAGTTCTATAGCCTGAAACAAGGGAAGAAGACGGTGACAGAGTATGACAGAGAGTTCTGCGATCTATCGCGTTTGCTCCGCAACAGGTGGATACTGATGAGAAAATGGCGGAGAAATTTTGTGCCGGTCTGAGGCACGAGATTCGGATGACTCTAGCTAGTCATGGTGGACTCTCATACACTGAGTCTTTGAACAGGGCACTGGACATCGAAGCTGCGATGCCAGTAGAAAGGTTGGCTCCGCCACAGACCTCAGCGCCAGCCACCCACCTGCACGCCCTCAGAACTTTAAAGGGAAGCGCAACTGGAACGACCATAGAGGAAATGAAAACCAGACTAACAAGAGGCCATGGCAAGGAAATGCGCCGTTGGGACAATATCAGCAACAAGGACAAGGGAAGCAACAGGGTCCTGCCCCGGCTGGAGGCAGCCAAAGACAAATTCCCCCTTTGTCCAAAATGCCACAAACCACATCGTGGTGTCTGTAAGGCTGGAACTGACAGTTGCTACACGTGTGGCCAGAAGGGCCACTACTCCTCACAATGCCCCAACAAACAGCAGGGCGCGGCAATCAGGGCCACTTATGCCCAGCCCCTGCAGGCAGTTCCAGGGCACACCAGCCCCGCCAACAACAGCCATACCAGCAGCAATACCAACCCAGCCCCGCCAACAACAGCCATACCAGCAGCAATACCAACACAAGCCCAACAGCGCCAACAGCAACAGGCGGCAGCAACCATTGCCGCAGGCGAGAGCCTTTGCTCTCACCCAAAACCAGCCCGAGAAAAACCAGGGAAACCTGGCAGGTATGGGCAAGCTTAAAGGTTTTTCCATAATGATTCTGTTCGATACTGGTGCCTCGCATTCTTTTATATCTGCCCCTTGCGTAGATACCTTAGAAATCGAATCAGAACGAGCTAAGTGTGCCTTAATAATCACTACACCCTCAGGAGAAAGATCTACCACCACACATGTTTTGCTCGAACGTAGAATTTGAAATGGAGAACTTAAGATGGTAGCGAACAATCTTAATATTCTGCTCATGTGGGACGTAGTATGATCTTAGGAATGGACTGGCTAGCTGAGAATCACGCCACCATCCTTTGTAGTGAACGAAAAATTTCTATTCGACCACCTGGAAAACCAACGGAATTTCACTCATAGTATGAAAAAGAGTACCAGTGATATCCGCATTACAAGCCAGAAAAGAGATGATGAAGGAAGGAAGGACAGCTTATCTCGTCTACCTAAACGGGAAGCTAGTGAAGACAAGAAGGTGGAAGATGTGGCAATAGTACGAGACTTTCCAGAAGTTTTTCCTGAAATATTGCCAGACTACCTCCAGACAGGCAACTAGATTTCACCATTGATCTAGAACCTGGATCTGCCCCAGTATCAAAGGCACCGTACAGGATGGCCCCAAAGGAACTACAAGATTAAAGGTGCAACTACAGGAACTCTTGACTTGGGTTTCATCAGACCCATGTCTCGCCTTGGGGAGCGCCTGTACTCTTTGTCAAGAAGAAAGATGGAACCATGAGAATGTGCATTGATTATCGAGAGTTGAACAAACTGACGCTTAAAAACAAATATCCTCTTCCAAGGATAGATGATTTGTTTCGATCAACTCAAGGAGCTAGTGTATTCTCAAAAATAGATTTAAGGTCTGGTTATCATCAACTGAAGATCGACCAGAGGATATATCTAAGACCGCTTTCCGCACAAGATATGGTCACTATGAATTCATTGTCATGCCATTTGGTCTAACCAATGCACCGGCAGTATTCATGGACCTCATGAATCGAGTTTTCCATCCATACTTAGACAAATTTGTCTTAGTATTTATAGATGATATCCTCATCTATTCTAAGAATGACCAAGAACATGAAAATCATTTAAGAATCATCCTGGAGACATTAAGACGGAGAAGTTGTTCGCCAAATTCAGCAAGTGCGATTTTGGTTGAAAGAAGTAATGTTTCTAGGGCACATCGTATCAGCAGATGGAATCAAGGTGGACCCCGCCAAGGTGCAAGCAGTGCGCGAGTGGAAATCACCAACCACACCTAATGAAATCCGAAGTTTCTTAGGTTTGGCGGGATACTACCGGAGATTCATCGAAGGATTCTCTAAAATAGCGAGACCAATGACGCAATTACTTCGCAAGGAATCAAGTATAGTGGAACGAAGAGTGTGAAGCCAGCTTCCAAGAGCTGAAGAAGAAATTGACAACTGCACCAGTGCTAGCAGTTCCAGCAGCCGATAAAGAATATGTGATCTTCACAGACGCGTCCAAAAATGGGCTAGGTTGTGTGTTGATGCAAGAAGGAAAGGTCATCGCCTACGCCTCGCGACAACTAAGGCACATGAATTGAACTACCCTACTCATGATCTGGAACTGGCAGCAATTGTGCATGCTTTAAAATTTGGAGACACCATCTATACGGAGTTAGATGTGAAATCTTCACTGATCACAAAAGCCTTAAGTACTTTTTCGAGCAAAAGACTTGAATATGAGACAGAGGAGATGGCTCGAGCTCGTGAAGGATTACGATTGCGGTATCACTACCACCCAGGAAAAGCTAATGTAGTAGCTGATGCTTTAAGTCGTAAAACTCAATCCGAGTTAGGACTTCTTCTCACTCAAAAGGACACGCTTGTAAGGGATTTTTGACAAATTGAAGATAGAAGTGGTTCAGCCACCGGCAACGACAAGAGCAATTATTGCAACTCTAGTAGCCGTCCCAGACCTCAGAGAAAGGATCGTCAATGCCCAGAGCGGATGAAAGCTTGGAAAAAGTTCGTCTCAAGATCCGAACAGGCACGCCAGGAGGCTACCAAGAGGCAACGATAACGCAGTTCTTTTTGAAGGAAGATTGTGTGTTCCCCATAACGAGGAACTGAGAAACGAGATCATGAGTGAAGCTCATGACACGCCCTATACCGCTCATCCCGGAAGTACCAAAATGTACCAAGATCTAAAACAGAAGTTTTGGTGGACGGGATGAAACGAGATATAGCCTCGTTTGTAGCGTTGCTTGCATGCCAGCAAGTGAAAGCTTTACATCAACGACCATATGGGAAATTACAGCCATTGGAAATTCCAGAATGGAAGTGGGAGCACATAGCGATGGATTTCGTGACGGGTCTACCCAAGACAAATAGGGCAACACAGCTATTTGGGTAATAGTAGACCGTCTCACGAAGAGCGCTCATTTTATACCGATTCCAATTACCCATGGATCGGAGAAACTAGCCCAACTGTACATTCGTGAGATTGTACGGCTACATGGAATACCAATATCCATTACTTCAGATAGAGATTCAAATTTACTTCTAGATTTTGGATCAGTTTGCAGAAGAGTTGGGAACGAGATTAAACTTTAGCACCGCCTTTCACCCTCAAACAGATGGACAATCAGAAAGGACAATTCAAACCCTTGAAGATATGTTGAGACGGTGTGCTAGACCGAGGAGGATTGGGAATCAGTGCTGCCGTTAATCGAATTCGCCTACAACAATAGTTACCAGGCAACCATTGATTGGCACCTTATGAGGCGCTGTATGGAAGGAAGTGTAGATCACCACTTTACTGGGATGAAGTGGGTGAAAGAAAAATCCTTGGGCCAGATGCAGTAAGCGAGATGATCGAGACCATCCGCCAGATTAGAGCAAGAATTAAAGAGGCCCAGGACAAACAGAAGTCTTATGCTGATACCCGACGAACTGAACTACAATTTAAGATTGGAGACAAGGTTTTCCTTAAAATCACCATCGAAGGGATCGTTAGATTCGGTGTTAAGGGTAAGTTGAGACCCCCGTTTTTGTAGGACCTTATAGATCCTTGAAGAATAGGTTCCGTAGCGTATAGGTTGGCACTGCCACCTAGCTTTGGAAACGTCCACAATGTGTTCCACGTGTCACAGCTGAGACGGTACGTGTTTGACCCCAACACGTGATTCACCAAGATGAAATGATTCTTAACCCAGACTTGACGTACGAGGAAAACCTGAAGCCATTTTGGACCGAAAGGTGCAGAGTTAAGGAATAAATCGATCGCGTCAGTCAAAATACTGTGGAGACACCATGGACCGGAAGAAGCAACGTGGGAACTTGAGGACCAGATGAAAGAAAAATACCCAGAACTTTTCACATAGGTATGCAAATTTCGGGGACGAAATTTTTGTTAAGAGGGGTAGTATGTAACAACCCGCTCTTTTATTATATTTAAATCCAGGAATACGATAATTATTATTTCATCTTTCAGTAAATCAAACCCAGTAATTATTTATGATTTAAATTCACTTATGACACTGGATTATATTCAATTAAGCAGGATTATTATTTTATTACCAAGTCAGTAGCTTCGCGTAAATAAACCGCGATGAGAATTATTGAGTAGCCAATGATTATTTATTTCAGATTCATAACTGACTTATAAAGTCATGTTATTTATTAATCACAATAGAATTATTTTTTTCTATTTTTATTATTATTTCTTGAGTCGTGAATTTATTCCGGCTTATGAAGAATTAATCTACGGATTTATTTAGAATTATTTTAGCTAAGCACGGAAGCATGATATCGAGTAGTTTTATAAACACGCGATATTAACAAAACCCGGGAGTTGTTTTATTTAAAAACGCAATACAATATTACAGATATAGAAATTCCAAGACAAGAATTATTGCTTCTGTTTATACTTCACTTTACAAACCCCTATTTTTCTATCTATCTACCAACATTAAAAAAAAAATGGAATAGTGTATGTGTGTGAAGAAAATCTGCAGATATCCTTTAAGCATGCTCAAGCATGCTCAGCCATCTATTGACATTTTTTCTTTGACTCCAGCTCCACGCCTTTGAAATATTTTTCTTTGACTCCACTCCATCAGCATATTTGCAAAATTTTCACACCCAACACCTTCATGTGGTTTCAGATTTCAGCATCTATTAATCCTCATCTCATACCCATTCCATACTTAAACGTTTTCATCATTCTCTGCCAAAGAAATTTTCAAGTATCATTAATTCTTGCTTCATTCAACACCAACGAGCAGTTCATTCAACAACCAACACAAACATTCAAGGTATTAATTCTATCTCTAATCTCCATTCCAATAAAGCATTCATACCAAATCATGATCAGTTTTACAATGATAGAAAACCTTTGTAGCATACTGAACTTACAAGTTACACTCCTTATAATGCAAACACCAACATTCTTAGGCAAGCAAGAACAGACTGCACTCTTTCACACTAGGAAATAAGAATTTTAGAAGATGTCCCCTAGACTCCTTTGTTCGTATGTTGCTAAGACAAATACAGTAAAACCCCAAACTCCAAATCACACGCCATTTTCTTAATAACGAAGAGACAAGACAAGAACTTAGCTTTAGACGACGAAGGACTGCCCCAGTTCAGTCGGGCTAAGAGACGTCGAGTGGGCGCGACTACTGCCAGCTCTGAATTGAGGATGACGGCGCACCGAACCAAAGCTGTGGCGACTCACGGCGACGTCGACTCCAGGAGAGGCGGCTGCCGGATTCTTGCTGCCAACGGCAGCGGCTGACGGCGGCGCTCCTCCAGCGAGCTGCTGGCCGTCGATCGCAGGCCAGCCAGCGGCGACTCCGGCGAGCAGCAGCAGCTCCAGCGGCGACAGCTCGACTCCCGGCGAAGCAGCCGCAGCTCCAGCGGCTTCCAGTCGACGGTGCTTCGCCGAGATCCAGTTGCAGCGGCGGTGAATTCCTCGCTGGATACAGATCGAGAGAGAACCGAAGGGGGGCGTTTGATTTAGGAGAGATTAGAGCGAGATTGAGGAAGAGAGAGGAGCCCCGCCTCGGCTGGAGATGGATCGAGCGGAGAGAGAGATGATGAACAGTGTCGTTTCTTGATAATTGAGAGAGAGATGATGAGCTTTCGTTTCTTGATAATTGAGAGAGAGAGAGTTCTACTTTAATAAAAGAAAAAAAGGGAGAGAACGATAATTAAGAGTCCGATAGAGTGTTCCTTTCTGTAATAAAGATAGAGAGAAGGAGAATTGTCGGTAGTGAGAGAACCGAGAGTGAGACTTATGGGGAGAATTTTGGACTCTTTTATTGGGCCTAGTTCATTTTATTTTATTGGGCCGGAGATTAATTCTTTCCAGTCCACATTAATTATTACTTGGGCTCCTACGATTTAATTGATTAAGTCCAATGAAATTTATTTATTTAACCCATAAGAATTATTATTTTAGACTTCTTTATTTCCTAATTATTTTAATTAGTGATTAATATTAAAATTTATTAATTATTTTAAGGGTGATGATGGGCTCACTTATTGGGCTTCATGATTTTATTATCTTGGGCCTCATGTTTGGGCTCTAGAATTTAATTGATGTTGGGCCTAATATTATTAATGCATTGGGCTTTGAATTTATTCATTTGGGCTCAAATTAAATTCCTTTGGTCTTGATTATTTTTATTTTAATTGGGCCTTCATAATTATTCTATAAGTTTAATTAGAGAAGATTTTAAGACTTACTAATTATAATTAGTAAGTGAATTAGATTATTTAAGATGAGTATATTATTAAAGATTAATAATCCGACCTCATAAGACGAGCTTTAATTCCTTAATAGGATTAGCATCTCATAATTTAATTAAAAGAATATGAGTCATGCATAATCATATCATGCATCCTCATTTATTGAGATTTTTCGAGAATAGAATCTTATTTTATTTTCTCGAATTAAAGGTCAAGCACCAGAGTTAGAGCTAAACCGTGATCTGCTATTCAGGTGGGCTTTCTACGTATAATTAAAACCATATATATTAGAATTGCTAAGACTTTATGCTTATGAATTTAAATGATATTGTCAATGCCTAAATGCTTTATGTTTTATTATTAATTGCCTATCTGATGTTAATCGAATTCGTATTCTGGATGGGACCGCAAATCCCTTCGGAATTAGTGTACACCTTGTGATCGTGAGTCATCTAGCGGGTTGGCCGATCATAGTGTCCGTAGAGGGAGGCCTCCCTCTCGGCACGGAGTTCTGATATGGTGATTAATGATATAAAATACCTGCGCGGTTATGATGAAGAAATGATATTATGTTTTGGTAAATACGAGTCTTTAAAGGAAAACCCTCGTATCTTACTACTGTTGAAAGGCTTGACAATAAATATTATGCATGTATGTAATTTCGGCAAGTGTCCACTAAGTACTTTTGTACTTAGCCCTGCATGTATTTTTAAATGTGCAGGTTGACGGTGATCGAGGATGTAGTGTGCAAGCGGAGCTTTGTCAAACTAGGATGATTACCTCAGAGTAGAGTATATGTCTTCATACATATACGCAATTGTTATTCCGCTGCGAACACTGATTATGTTAAGATATTATGTCAAAACAATATGTATTATTTAATAATGTACTCAAACTCGTTGAGTACCTCTTTTGGATAATATATGTACGGTTCCTTTTGACCTTCGTTAAATTCTAGTTAATTTCAATTGTTTTCCTTATACAAGTCGAGTCATCAAGAAACCGAATAGCCTTTTCTAATCCCGCTCCTAATTCCCCTCCCTTAGTCGCGTTTTCCCCGAATTTGCTATCCTTAGCAAGTG
>NW_026651455.1:0-10000 GCF_028751815.1 Salvia miltiorrhiza | reverse complement strand
AATGTAGAGAGCATATACAGTCATACAGACCCCCGAAGAAGAGATGCAAGTGTTGGAACAGAAATATGCCGCCCAACAGTAACCAAACTCACTCTGATGCTACTAGGAGGTTGAGAACAAGAATACTGTCATATCCAGATTCCAGATTCGATATACAAACTCTAAGTTAAAGAAACTTAACTATGACTCAAATACTCTATACCAGAATTCATGCACACGATAACAAGCTAATTTGTATTCAAAAGCAGCGAACAAGATTACGCAACAGCATTCAGTGAAAGAAAATTACAAATCAACAGCAAAAAGGAGCTAGAAACAACAACCTACTCAGCATCATTTGCTTCCATTGAAACAAAAAGAAAATTAATAGCTCTGTTTTATTCTCTTAGCTCTACTTCGTAATGAAAACACAAACAAACTATAGCACAAGCATGATATATGAAGTCAGCAGAGGTCTCCAGCAGGAGTGATTTAATCAAACATTGATGAAACTGGATCTCGAAACAGGTTTGTCCTTTTGATAATAGCTTCAGGAATTATTTTCTTGTTGCCACAATGAGAATGGATTTGTAAACTATAAAGGATGGACACAAACAATGGTCTAAATATTCTGCTGGTAGATTCATGAGAAGATTCAGATAAGCTCGATGGAAGGACGAAAGGTGCAAGTTATGAACATGCCAAGTGTTCAAACAGGTGGGCTACGGAGTGAAGGGTATTTTGAGCTGAAAGAGAATCCAACCCAAACTTTATATTGAAAGTCAAACCTGCCCCAAGTGCCAAGCACCGATATTTCTTCCTGCTCAAGCAGAAAATTTGCAAACTCGACTAAGATAACTTTTCTGATGATCATAAATGACTCAACTCTATTTCATTAATAATGAAAAGAACTAGGGCTCCTTTAGCAAAAGCACAGTCAATCTGTTTATTCCGATCCTGAATAACTTAACCCAGTACAAGCCTTTGAAGATGCCTTTTCCGATGCATGCATATGAACCTATACAACAACTGGCTCTAGCTGAGGATCCATGAGATTTCTAACATATCAACCCTTGAAGGAACAGTGGCATTCGTAGACAGAGGAGCAATCTCAGCAGCAGCTAGATGAGCCGGAATGGTTTAAACCCTTTATTTCACAAGAATTTGTTGGTGAACCTGGTCCAAGCGCCAAGCGCTGATCAGGAACAAACCTTCTTGTCCTAGTATAAAATCTGATTATCCTAAATGACTCAACTCTATTACTTAAATAACAAGATGAACTATGGCTCCAGAAACAAAAGCCTGTGCATCCTCTTTATTTTTAATCCTGATTAACTTAACCATAAATAACTCAAATAAAAGATAACTACAAAAATAGAATAAGTAGAGAAATCAAGAATGGAAACTGTCGTAGCAATTCCTACCGGTAGGTTAGAGTTCATTCAAAGATGATGAGTAATAAGGTCAGAAATCGTATCTATAAGAGTGAGTTACCAGAGCAATGAACTCTATGATGACAATAAATCTCGGGTTGAATTGAAGGCATCACTCACAACAAGAATCAAATTGATTAAATGGGGGGCGCTAGTTAGAAAACAAGGAAAGAAATTAATGTAATTTATTACCTGACAAACACATGACTACACCTCAAATCTCTTGCCCTAATTCTAGCCACGGACCCGCTAAGATGGGTGGAGAACATTAGGCAATAATTTGGGGCGTGTTCTCTTCAACGGAAAGAGGTGGAAGACATATACTTTCACCATTTTCTTAGTCTTTTCACATGTTCCATAGGGTTAATTTTCCCCAGGAAAGATTGAATTTTTTTCCAAGCAGCCCCCTTCCCTCCTTTTCATTCCAATTCATGATAATATTATCATATGATTATTTTTTACGTTTTTCCATCTTAAAGAACATGAGATAAAAAAATGTGCGAACTACTAAAATGTAACAAAATTTTCTCTTATTTTTTTATCCCTCTTTTTCTTATAATCAATTTGCAACTAAAGAGAACGCACCCTCAAGAGATAAACAAATGGTATTATGAGTAGTGGTCACGACTAGGGATTGCGCATCAAAGAAGATACATTTACATGGTTTTCAAGGAATAAATGATGTCATCATGTGTTCCAGAAAACATTTTCTATTAAAAATGTCATTGTGCTCTTCATTATAGTTAGTCAGAAAAGATTTCCGACTAAGGACACCATGTCAACATTGCTTTCACATAGCTAGTGGTTGAATAAATTAACTTACAGTGATGATTTGCAAGAACGATGTGTCAAAGTGGAAAGTCGTGCCCCAATAAAAGAAAATGATTTTGGTCAAAGAGAATGAACTGCAACGTCATTCTTCCATTTGTAATGGTAATTTTTTTTACTAGAAGTTTGAAAAGCACGCTGACACAAGAGAAGAAGACAACATTCACTTTGGTTCAAGCACTAGAAAGACAAACAACAAAAGAATCATATTTGAGGGTATTGAGCTTGCATTGTGGGCTGCATTCAACTAAGAAGAATATCTTGGTTTTGGAAAATATTCCCAAAATATGATCTCTGAGGCAGTTAGTAGTCAGTTAGAAGTCTCGTCCATAGGATTCACTCTACCCTAGCTAGTCCAAGCCAAATAACACATACTCAACTCAAGTATTCTATGAAGCATAGTCCCTTGTTTACTATGATGGATTGAAGCTTTAGGATATATGAAGACCCTTGATAATTTCCATCATTTGAGCTAGTGTTGCTTAATTCATATTCCATTGAGAGGGTGAGATTGAAGAAATTCTAGTCTTGAGGATAAAAATACTAATCATGTTTTTATGAATCATGCAAGGTAACCGCCCCTAAAAGAATAAACAGTCATGTTGTTAAGCTACACGAGAAACTCACAGGTATGCAACCCCAATCAATACCATCAAACATATAATTCAAATTAGCTAACCAATCTCTAGCTGAACCATTGATAAATTTCTAGGAACTGGCGCAATGTAGTTTCAATAAATAAATAACAAATGCATAACGACAAAGAAAGAAAATTTCCTCAGGCAAAACAGAAAAAAGGCTAACCTGGTGATCAACAATCTTAACAACCACCATGAAGAAGTCATTATCCACATCTTTGGTGTCTTTCCCTCCAACGACGACGTCCTTCTTCATCCTCGACAGCTTGGGATCAATCTCCTCTTGGAGATCCCGCTCGAACCAGCCCTCTTTAAACAACCTAACACACATATCACTCATTTGAAAAGCCTCAAAATGCACAGCTGCTCCTCCATCCTCATTCACCTCCAGTTTCACCACAGCAGTCACCCACTCTTTCAAATCCCCCTCCGCCTGCAGCTCCACCGCCTGCAAAACCTCCGAATTCGACATCGTGTAATCCTTCTTATCTTGACTGACCGTCTGCGTGAATATAAAACCCACTTTCCTCATCCCCAGCCCCAAAGCTATGGCCTCAACCAACTTCTCCTCATCAGGGTCCCTCAAGAGGATCAAATTCTCCTCCGTCCCCTGCTGCGGCGGCTCGTAGATGAAATCCACCTCCACCTTCCCCTCCTCCGACACCGTCCCGTACATAAAACCGCCGCGCTTCACCGCAAAAGCCAAGCTTTCATTCACATAATGCTGGAACGCATTCGCGGCGTCGCGATCAAAGGAGACGAGCTCGCAATGAGGGTTCTCCTGGTGCGTGATCCTCATCTGCTTGGCAATCAAGTCGTCCATGGTCATCTTCTTCCCGAACGAGCCCGAGGGGTGGAAGGTCGGCCCCGCCACCGTGCGCTCGCCCTCGTAGGCGAGGTAGACAATTGAGCCGTGGCCGATGTTAAGCGCGCCCAGACCAGTGTTTGGGTCGATCATGTCCGTGAACCGGGTCAGATCGGTTTGGGTTTTGGCAAGAAGCAAATTTTGATTGGTGGAGAGAATCTGGGCTTGCACGGGCACCCGGAGCTGGGATTCGATCGCCGACTTGAGCGCGGCGACGGTGGCGCGCGGGTTGTCGATTGAGACCCGCTCCAGACCGTCGCGGCTCCGGATTCTGATCATCATCTTTGCTGGACTATGCAGGGACAAGTGGTTTCGGAATTTCGACAAACAGTTGGTGCGCGTTGGTGCAATCCTATTCCGCAAAATATATATATAGGATACTAAGCAGTGATTGTGAGGAATTGAATAATTGGAGAAGAAGAAAAGAGTTTGGAGTAGGGAAGGAGACGAGAATTTAGGAAAGATTTTATAGTGGAGCACGCTTCTTTTTTTCTTTTCTTTTTTTTCTTTTGGGTTTCGGGGCTTCTCTCTCTTCTACTTCGACTTCTACTTCAACTCTGTCGCCCCCATTCACAATATAGTCCCTTCAGCTTCCACAATTTCATTCTAAACTCTTTTAGGGGAATTTCATTCTAAATTATCCTTTTATGTTTCGTTATAAGTAAAATTTTAAAGTATCCAAAATGAAACATAAAACACAATTTATGGGCACTCATTGAAAAAACATAAAATTTGGCAATTTTTATTGATTTTGGACGTTTTTACCCTTAATGAGACGGACCGAGTAGGATCAGGTACGCGGGTCACGTGTGGGGTCGGGTTAGGCACTTATGGCACTATTAGTGCCATAAGTGTCAAGATTTTACTTGGTTTTATTTTGGATTTCCGTTAGCACTTATGGCTGCTAACGAAAATCCAAAATAAAACCAAGTAAAATGGTTATTTTGGCATTTATGACACTAATAGTGCTATAAGTGTCAACGGAAATTCAAAATAAAATCAAGTAAAATTTTGGCATTTATGGCACTAATAGTGTCATAAGTGCCAACGGAAATCCAAAATATAAAATCAAGTAAAATGGTCATCTTGGCACTTATGGCACTAATAGTGTCATAAGTGTCAAACGTGCAGAACAAATACAAAAATAACAACAATAGAATCAATAAATCATGATGTGAAGAAGATGAAGCACATGAAACAAACAAACAAACAAAAAATCCTAAATAGATCATCTAAACCCTAAATGGATAATCTAAACCCTAAATGGAACATCTAAACCCTACGGGAAAGTGTTTAAAAAATTGTATCTTTGACACTTATGGCACTATTAGTGCCATAAGTGCCATACGCGTAGCACAAATACCGAAACAACAACAATAAAATGAAGAAATCACGATGTGAAGAAGATGAAGCACATGAAATAAACAAACAAACAAAATCTCGCACCAAAACTCGTCGGATCACTACAAATTTGTCGAAAGCGACAAGAGAGAGAGAGAGGAGGAGGAGGAGGGAAGAACGACTGCGGAATTGAAATCACGATCGATTTCTACAGATTTTTGCAATTCATCGACGCGGAAAAGAGAGAGCGAGAGGAGGGAAGCACGCCGCCGGAATTAAAATCATGATCGATTTCTACCGATTTCTGCTCTTCATCAACGCGGAAGAGAGAGAGAGGGGGGAGGGAAGCACGCCGCCGAAATTAGAATCACGACCGATTTCTACCGTTCATCATTGACACGGAAGAGAGAGAGAGCGCGCGAGAGAGAGAGGAGGGAAGCTTGGATCACACGTACTGTTACTAGGTTGGAGGTTGGAGATGGATTCAAGTTAAAAGGGTAAGTTAGTCATATCACCTAAAAAATGGCCAAAATATAATTTTTTTCAATTGAGGGCTAAAAATTGAGTTTGTAAGCTCAATAGTGCCATCCGGCTCTATTGTTTCTTTCGTTATTATCTACCAACACATTTATCTATGTCATGCAATGTGATGCATAGCGTATATTAAAATTAAATGATATATTTAAATAAATAAATATATTATATATTTTAAAAATAAAATAAAATAATTCGCATAAATTACTCAATAAAATTTTAATTTGAAAACATAAATTTTCAATTTTATATAGAGTTTAATGATAATTATAGTTATTGGATTATTTTAAATTATTTAGTAATATAGTATTATGTGTCATAATAAATAAATATTTTCATACACAAATATAAATAAAAAAATATAACATTTAATTGAAGAGAGAGAAAATAAAATATTTTGAATTTTAATTTTTTTATAATTTATTTGTTTTAAATTAATTTTTGATCATTTTTTTTACGATAGATCTTGTCACGAACTTAAAATTTAAGATTCCTATTGAATATTTTTTCATAAATCAAATTTAACAATGTTAGAAAAGAATTAAAATAAAATAAAAAGAGAAGAGAAGAGATAGAAATTGATATGAAAAAAGAAGAAAAAAAATCGTAAGAGACGAAAGTGAAAAAGAGAGTGGAAAAATTATTTTCCACTCATAACACACTCAACCACTTTATTAAAACTTGTGTCATTCTCAAATGGCTACTAATGGTTGCGATGGAAGGAGTATTAGTTATTCGATCCGGTTTAAATTTATAAACATAGGATATTATAATATTTCGTTAAAAATATTTATACCTATCTAAAATGAAATGATAAATTCAAATATTTCTTTAAGTTAAAAAGATTAGTTATGAAATCTATCTCAAGAGTACTTATTTTATCAATCATAGTCGAATTATCAAATTTATCAAATCTATCCCAACCTTTTAATTTATATCAATTTTATCATCAAAATTCTTTTCTGAAGACTCCTGATGTGGAGGGGACATGATGGCGCTCCTCTCTATCCCAGGCAGTGGCCGCCCCTTTTTTCTCGCCGTAATCCCTGCCGTCCTCTGATAAACATGCATTTTTATCTCTTGATGTGTCACATTTAATCTTTAGTTATGAGGATTTTGTGTGTTTGATGATTTATTTGATCTTATTTTGGTTTATGGTCAAGAACTTGTCACTTTCTTTTTGTTTAAACGAATTTTCAGAAATAATGAAGCATAATTTGGAAGAATTGGCTGAAATACAAGTTGTAGTTCGTCTTGAAAGGAGTTCGTGAGCGCAAACGGATTGTAAATCGGAGTTCGAACGAGAGAGAACAAGCTAAAACAAAATTATTGCGCAAAACTGTCAAGGTTGGACGAAAGTTTCCATCTCGGCATGCGGGCTGGCGCGCGGCCGCGCCTTAGGCCACGTGACAACTCAGTTTTTGGCGATTTTTTTTATTATTTCAGCTATTTTTCGATCCTACACGGTTTTGACCTATATTTTGAGACCTAGAGCATATAAATACTCCCCAGAAACATATTGAAATGAACTTTTATCATATTCTACTTTTCCTGAGATTCAGATTTTTTTCCTACGGTTTATTTGTGAATGTTTATTTTTATTCTTGATTTTCCATTGCTAGTTCATATATCTATGTGTAGCTAGTAATCTTTTATCCTAGGGTTTAGGAAGTAAACATATTTGAATTCTTGACAGTTTTGATTCAATTAATCAGATTTATTTATCCTTTTTATGTTCTTGTGCCTGTTGTTTGCTTTATTGTCTGATCACCAATTTAGCATAATCTTGGGTTTTAATTTGATAGCGGGAGATGATAATTATTACCTAAACTATGAACATAGAACACATTTATTTTAATTCTAAAGGGAATTGGTATTTGTGAGGACATTAATCCTAGGGACTTTTAGGAGTTGCATGTTAGAAGTGTGATCCGGGGTTTGTACGCCACATGAGTGTGTATAAACTAGCCTTGAGATTGTCTTAGGAAAATTTATCTTGATTATTGTTTAGCCCTATTTTGTGATGAATAACTGGGTGTTTACGTGTTATATTGACTTTTATTTTGGTCTCTTTCACTCAAGAGTCGACTGATTTGAGCTTTTGTGCTAATTTTGTTGTCTCAGGATTTTATGCTCAAATTGATTGATATGTGGACAAAAATAAAGTCAGAATTTAATTGAATGGTCTGCAAAAGAATCGAAGTTCGTCTCGATACGAGTTCGTAGGCGAAAACGGATCTAAAATCCGACCTGAAACGAGGGAGAACAGACCAAAACAAAAACACTGCGCATTGCAGTGGCCGGCGCCCGCCGGGAGGCGGCGCTTTCTGTGCCCATTCTGCGAAGGGCATAGGCGGCGGCGGCCATGGCCGCCTGCGCGATCTGGAAGTTACGTTTTTTAGGGTTTAAAACCCATTTTTTAGGGGTTTCTGTGCCATTCTCGACCCATCCAGCTCCAGCTCCATTTTTACTGTATTTCCTTAGAGTTTTGGTAGGGAGAAACACATTAGAAACTCTCGGATTACGCTAGATCGTTGTTTCCTTTAATCAATTGTAAGTTCTATCTATTGATGTATCGAATTCTACAAGCTTTCTTGGTTGCTCTTTTCCTAGATAATTGAACACATTTTGATAATGATATTTAGCATTGATTTATGCTTTGTTAATCTTATTGCCTAGTTAGTATAGTTAGATCGTTGGTTGATTTGTTAGAATAATACTCAGTTGAATTTATGTCGCTTTTCATTTACATGTTCCTAGGGAAAATCATGCTTAGTAGTAATTTGATTAGATGCTTGTTCTTTTATCTCGCCTAGATAATCGTTGTCTATGGTTGTTGATTTAATTATTGCTTTCTAGATTGCTAGTTTAGAACCCTAGCTTTATTCGCCTTCTTGCTTTCTTTACCTGCTTCCTATCTTTCGCCTAGATAAATTTATATGCTTTATTTTAATTACGAATTAGTTAATCGGAGAGAGAGTGTCAGACCCAACCTTCTGATTAGAGTGTTTAGGTTTATTTCCTGTTATCTGTGCGTAGCATGATCAGAGCCCTGTTTAGCCTTCCTTGAGAGACGACTTGGGTTAGCTTATTACACTAGGTCGACCTCGTACGATTGCGAGTCAATCCCTTAGGTGTTTTGGGTTGAGTCAATTATTGAATTGAATCTATTGAGATTTCCAATATGTTGAAACCTTTACCGTGGAAAATTTTAATTCTTCTTGATTCTTCCCTACATCTTGATTTATTTGTTTTCCAGTATTTATTTTTCTTAGTTTAAAAATCAAACCTTCAATTTTGTTGTCCAAATAGAGAATAATAATTTAGGATAAGAATTAATTTTAATTGGTCTCTGTGGATTCGACCTTGTTTGCCACTATACACAATTGCACCCGTGCACTTGCGGTGTGCTAAGAAATTAGCGAACATCCTCATCCCATCGTTGTCCGACTTGCCTTCTCCAGATCGGTGATGGACTTCTCCATATCTCTTTTGGATTTCCCGCAACTATCGAGCACTACTGCTCGTCCTTCTTCCCTAAGGATCATGACTGATTGCGCCCAGCCGCCACCCATTACCAATGACAACAACTGCTACCAAGACGCCGGGGACTTGACCGGTGCTCTTTTCCCAGAGATTGCTTCAGTCGCGCCGCCTATCCACAGCCCTAGGGTTTTCGCGCTGTCAGTTGTAAATCCTAGGGTTTTCGCCCAACTTTCGTTATCGGCCTTCAGCCAAACGGGCGCTCTTACTGTCGGAGGCGCCACCATAATAGGTCTGTCCACTGCGCTACTTTGGGAGACGCCGGACTTGCCTCATCTGGGGCCATCCTCTTCCCGTAATCTGCTCCACCGTTTCTTGCCATACGCTCATTCAGCCTGCCCCGAAGCCTTCTATGGCTATCTTCGACAAACATGAGCCGCCTAAGAAACCTAGATCCTTTGCCGATACGATACGAACGGAGCTGCTCGGTCTACGGACGTGTCAGCTCACGACTTTACCGTTATCAAGCCGACTATGGAGAATGACCGGTCGTGCGTCATTATCTCGACGGACTTTCATCAACGACAATGGTGAAACGAGAAACCAACACCTAAACTAGAAAAGCAATAAACGACACGGATTTACGTGGTTCGGTCGAGAAGACCTACGTCCACGGGGTGTTGGGGGTTTTTCACTATAATCGAGAGGGTATTTTACATTTTACAAGAGATGAATGAGTAAAAAATGAGATGATCCCCCTAACCTACTACTAAGTCTCTATTTATAAGCATGTAAATAAGCCTTAGGGCCTCAAGCCCATTCCCTAAGATAATTGGGCTTAAGCCCCCTTTAATACATTGACCTTGGTCTGAGTCGCCTATGCTTGCTTGACTACGCCG
>NW_026651454.1:0-5418 GCF_028751815.1 Salvia miltiorrhiza | reverse complement strand
TCCGTACTAATGCTTAGTTAGAAACAACATAAATAAAAAAACATAGTCATTGGAACAAATTATCGTTTCCGGAGTACATCCACAAGCTAAAAACTATCAAATCTGTGAACTCTGAGTCGCGGTACGACTGCTCCTCGGTGACGCCAGGGGGTCCTCTTCTGGATCCTCCTCGGGGTCCTCCTCCTCATCCTCCTCGGGGTCCTCCTCCTCATCCTCGCCCGGCTCCCAGCTGGGCAACGGAGTCTCTCCCTGGCCCTCGCCTGTCTCCTGCATGATCTGGGCTGAGCGGAAGATATCGTCCGCAATCTCACGGATCGGATCGTCTCTGGTGCTGATCCTGGCCGTGGCACGAGGCTTGATCGGAGCTGGAGTTGGCACGGGCTCGGGATGAGTACTCCTCATCGTACCATACGGTACTGTACCATCATCCTCCTGCATAGGGGCTTTGCCCCTATCTATGAACTCCCTCAGGTTGGACATGACCCTGTCAGCGTTGGCCATGGCAGTCGAAAGCCTTGCTTCTGCCGTAGGTATCATTGGTGGTGGAGGAGTAGCAGCTCGGATCGCTGAGTCAGGAGGCGATGGGAAATCCCTGCGAGCCCGTGGACGAGAAGGGCCTGCCTCGTCATCGTGCCTACCACGGCGCCCTAGAACTGAGGCTCGTGGTGGAGGATCTCGGGGCAAGGCCATCGAGGGCTCGGGAGCAGTAGTGGGTGCTTCCGCTGGCAAAGGCGTCCCCATTTGTACGTAGTCTCCCGGAAGGATGTAGGGCCCTAGAGGGGCGCGGCCCCACAAAGTGAAACAGATCTGAAGTTCCGCAATAAAGCTAGGGAAGTCTCCCATGAGGTCGTGGTAATCTTCTCGGCGAAAGATGTAGTGGGCAGAGATCTGCCTAGCCCATCCCTGCCACTCGGAAGGTAACAGTAAGATCAACCTCTGGATACCGTCATAACCTGATACTCCATGTGCACTCGCCTCGACCCAGTGTCTGTGAAAACCTGCGAGGAACTGTCCGAGGTTATCCCCGTGACATGGAGCATAGGTGCGGTAGGACCGCTCGACCTCCTCTGGACTAGTCCATGGGGGCAGTGGTCGTCGTCGGGTGAAAACAGTCCTCGCCATCTAACAAAGGAAGTTCTATCGTCAAAAGTAGCACACGACAAGTAACTTAAGGCGATAAGGTTCTAAATATCTAAAATCGGAAAACAAGTTTGGTTTAATAACCATAACGTGCAAAAACACCTCATCATCTAAATCTAGCATTTACACAAGCCATACAGGTTCTTAATACTTAATCACAGATTACCTAATTCGACTATCATATAGTTCTAGTGTCGTTGTTTACCGAACTTAGGGCTTGTTATGTGATGATGATATTTTCTTAAATCTAGCAACGAGCACTAAAAGTTTCAACAAAATAAGTTCAAAAGGCCAAGCTAATTCGAGATCTCATCGTAGAAAAACACTCGAATATTTAAGCTATGCCCATGCCATCAACGTACTATTGGCGTTCGTTACGCTGCTCAATCTTCATGCTCGTGGTTTCATCATGCGACCCTTCGTGTAATTCTTCTTTCTCTATTTCGACCGTCATTGTCGATGTCATCGTAACATGAAGAAAAAGTTAAGGCATCTCCCTAAGTTCTCTTCTATGTTCCGTCGTGAGAGTGAGCATATATAACTTAACAGTTCTAAGTTCTTGTGATTCATACCATAGTCATACTTATTCATGCTTCATACATTTCAAGAAATTAACTTAATTAAAACTTGAAAGTACTTACCATAACCTCCGTTGAGCGTGACGAGATGTAGTGCCAAGCTTTTGTCAACTAGTTCAAAGTGTATTTACTTACTTAATCTAAACTCAACTTAGAAGGAATGAGTAGTACTCAGAGCAAAAGAAATGCTCTGATACCATTCTGTCACGACCGCACTTGCTAAGGATAGCAAATTCGGGAAAACCGCGACTAAGGGAGGGAATTTAGGAGCGGGAGTAAGAAAGGGCATATTCGTTTTCTTGATGACTCGACTTGTATAAAGAAATCAATCGAAATATCTAGATATCAATGAAGGCCACAAGGGGACCGTACATAATATTATCCCAAAACGGGGTACTCAATGGTTTTAGTGCATTATTAAATAATACATATTGTTTGACAAATGACATAATATCTTAACATAATCAGTGTTCGCAGCGGAATAACAATTTGAGTATATGTATGAAGACATATACTCTACTCTGAGGTAATCATCCTAGTTTGACAAGGCTCCGCTTGCACACTACATCCTCGATCACCGCTCAACCTGCACATTTAAAAATACATGCAGGGCTAAGTACAAAAGTACTTAGTGGACACTTGCCGAAATTTACATACATGCATAATATTTTATTGTCAAGCCTTTCAACAGTAGTAAGATACGAGGGTTTTCCTTTAAAGACTCGTATTTACCAAACATAATATCATTTCTTTCATCAATAACCCGCGCAGGTATTTATATCATTAATCACCATATCAGTAACTCGTGCCGAGAGGGAGGCCTCCCTCTACGGACACTATGATCGGACAACCCGCTAGATGACTCACGATCACAAGGTGTACACTAATTCCGAAGGGATTTGCGGTCCCATCCAGAATCCGAATTCGATTAACATCAGATAGGCAATTAATAATAAAACATAAAGCATTTAGGCATTGACAATATCATTTAAATTCATAAGCATAAAGTCTTAGCAATTCTAATATATATGGTTTTAATTTATACGTAGAAAGCCCACCTGAATAGCAGACTCACGGTTTAGCTCTAACTCTGGTGCTTGACCTTTAATTCGAGAAAATAAAATAAGATTCTAATTCTCGAAAAATCTCAATAAATGAGGATGCGTGAAATGATTATGCATGACTCATATTCCTTTAATTAAATTATGAGATGCTAATCCTATTTAAGGAATTAAAGCTCGTCTTATGAGGTCGGATTATTAATCTTATCTCGTCAAAACCTTGAACTCAAAACATTATCACATAACTATCATTTAGGTTCGAAACTATTTATTCGAACATCAACATGCACATTAATCATAACTCGTTCTATTTATGTCATCAAGTCAAATATTCCGTCATCTAAAAACAAATCCTATAATATTACATAGATAAATTATATCATCATAGATCATGCTTTCTTATATTTAAAATCATTTAATCATTTTCAAATAATCCATATTAATAAGTCATTTGAAAAGAATCAATTTAAATGAGAGTTTAACTCAAAATATTTTATTTTATAATCCATTTATAAATACTTGAAATAAAGAACTCCATTTAAATAATTAATTTAAAGGTCAATATATAATTAAATTAATCAAGCTCAATTTAAATTAATAATTAAGAGCTCAAATAATTTAAATAGATATAAGCCCAAATTAATTAGATAAATTAAGTCTATCATATTTTTCTTTGAATAAGGCCCAAACATATTGAGGCCCAAGATAATAAAATCATGAAGCCCAATAAGAGAGCCCATCATCACCCTTAAAATAATTAGTAAATTTTAATATTAATCACTAATTAAAATAATTAGGATTAATACAGAAGCCTAAAATAATAATTCTTATTGGGT
Source organism: Salvia miltiorrhiza (assembly GCF_028751815.1). Lineage (NCBI taxonomy): Eukaryota > Viridiplantae > Streptophyta > Magnoliopsida > Lamiales > Lamiaceae > Salvia > Salvia miltiorrhiza. The sequence continues at coordinate 1,803 of NW_026651454.1, read as the reverse complement.
TAAATAAATAAATTTCATTGGACTTAATCAATTAAATCGTAGGAGCCCAAGTAATATAAATTCGAGACCCATTATTAATAAATAATAGGAATCCAAGTAATAATTAATGTGGACTGGAAAGAATTAATCTTAGTCCAATAGACACTTTAATCGGCCCAAATGACGAATTAACAGCTGGGCTGAACTAAACAAATCTGAAACAGGCCCAATAGAATTAAATAAATTCCAGCCCAAGAACATTAAATAAATTCGGCCCAGTTAGAAATAAAAAGATGGCCCAATGAATTAATCCCCAACCCAATAAATAAAATGAATTAGGCCCAATAAAAGAGTCCAAAAATTCTCCCCATAAATCTTCACTCTCGGTTCTCTCACTACCGACAATTCTCCTCTCTCTCTCTCTCTAAATTATCGGTTCTCTCCCTTTCTCTTTTTTTTTTTATTAAAGCAGCCACTCTCTCTCTCTCTCTCTCTCAATTATCAAAATTAAACTCTCTCTAAATTCTCTCTCTCAGCTCAATCATCTCTCTCTCACTGCTCATCATCTCTCTCTCTCGCTCATCATCTCTCTCTCTCGCTCGATCAGCCGTCGCCGCGGAATTCGCCGGAGGAGCAGCGGCGATAGGCCGCGCCACCCTCGGCTCTCCCTTCACTCACCGAAACCCGGCGCCCCTGTAACGCCTCGAGCTCCACCATCTGCGATCGGTTCAGCGGGTACAGCGCCACCCCGAAGAGCGCCCGCAGCCGCCTGCACCGCCCCGGCCGCCATCTCCCTCCGGCGAACTGACAGCGGTAAGCCGCCGTCCGTTTCAGAACCCAGACCCCAAATCGTAGCTATGGCTGGCGCTGCTCGCCACCGGGAAGACCTCGGAGACACCGGAATCAGCGACTCCAGCAGCAGCACGCACGCCCACCCCTCTTCTCCTTCGGCCACCGCGACCAGCCACCAGGTGTCGCCACCCTCGACTCCCTCGCCTTTCTCTCTGGATCGACGGGCAGCCTAAGGTAAGCCCTAATTTCTTCTTTTTCTATTTTCCCCCTTTTTCCATTTTTAAATTAAAAATCTGAAATTCCTCTTTCCCTTTCTTGGCAGATCGGAGACAACGGCAGGTTCACCGCCGCCGCTCCGTCGCCGGCGACGAGCCACCGCGGCTGCCGCCTCCCTCTGATTTCGACTCACACACACAGTAGGTTCAAGCCACAATTTAGTTCACAAAATAGCATAGGATTTTGAGCAGAAATCAAATACTGTAAATGCTTATTGAAAATCTGAAATTCTTTTCTTGAAACTGAACTAGTCTGTAAATTTCAGTTCATATGTGCATATGTAATCATGTTGTGAAATATCAGAACAGCCGTATGAATTGGTATGAATTGGTGGTTCCCTGAGGGTGATGATACCTTGAGTAGGTGGATAATAGTCTCTGCAGATATTGTATATCACAAAAATTAGGAATCAATTTGGGAAGAGAATGAAAAGATGCAGAAATTTCTTTGTTGCATTACCTTAAAATTGGCTGTGAAATTGGGCTGCAGTAGTTGAAAATGGTGGTGTGAGAATGGTGAAAGTGGCTGTGGTTTTAAAGAAAAATGGGGAGCGTGGAAATGGTATGAACATAGGAATTCTTTTTCAGCTACTTTGTATGACTGAAGAATTTCTTCAGCATGCGTAGTAAGAATTTCTTCAGCATGCTTAGGATTCAGCATGCTTAGGATTATTCAACTTTAATCATTAAAAAAAATCTAAGAAATTAATATATTAATTATATGGTTTCCAAACTCATTTAAATACATTAAGACATA
>NW_026651453.1:0-10000 GCF_028751815.1 Salvia miltiorrhiza | reverse complement strand
TTAAATCAAAAAAATACATAAATTAATATTTTTTTACAATTTTCACGTAAGTTTGACTTTTGACGAAAATTAGATCTTAGTTAGCAATTGAATATTCATCTGATGTTGATCTAACTTCTATAGATGAGTTGTATTAAGAAGTTTGGAGGTTTAAAAAAATAAAATTAATATATTTATCTTAATTTCAACTGTCAACTAAACTCTAATTTTAGGTGAAAATTACAACAAAATTGAAAGATCATAAAAAAATATAATATGAGAGAATATTATATCATACTTAAAACTTATGGTATTATTATAATGAATTGAAGTGAAAATGTGGGAACTGTCCGAAAAAAATATCCCTGCTACCCGAGGACAATTTTTCAACCAAGAGAACGTGTAAAAAGAGTGGAAGAAGAGTTTTGTCTCCTAATCGACAAAAATTTCAAACAAAGAAAATGTGTAAAAGAGTGAATAAAATGAGAAAATATATGTATTCCGCCATTTTCCATCAAAGAGAACGCATCATTAAAATATTGATTTTAGTTGTAAAGAAAAATTAGATTATGCTCTACTAAATTACTAATACACAGATAACATGGAACAGGACTCCATAAATTAAGTCATTCCAGAAGAGAATGAACACTGCAAATTGACAAAAGATCCAAATGATGCACCATACATAATTTAAAAATAAAAATGAAAAATGAAGCACCATTGACATTGCAACATGCAGCATCAGCAAAATACTATTTGGAATCAGACTTCTTCTCCCTTTGGTTGTTCAAGCGATTTGTTGTGAGCCAAGAAAGCATCAGTGAGGGCAGTAGAAGAAGTAAGAGAGGCTTTCAGAATGCTACAAGCCTGCACCAACACAATTCATCTCAACATCTAAACATATATATATATACAAAATCAATCAAATGATCTGCACCAACAAACTGTCTCAACATCTAACCATATTCAAAATCAATCAAATGACACAGATTTCAAATTTGTGTTACCTCTTTGAGTCCGATTTGCATCTCCACTTCTTCGACATCAGATATGGAGATTCTCTTGGCCCTGAGACCGGAAAGAATCGAGACAGTACAAAAGGGCACCACGGTTAAATCATCCTTCACCTGATAAGTTCGCGGTCCTTCAAGATAACGCCCGGGGCCTTTGTATAACTTAGAAGAAGAAAAGTAACAATCATCATAGTAAGCAAAAGGCAACGGCTCTTCAACGAGGGGAAGAATGTGGTGTTTGGAAATACAACCATGAACCACATTGGGTTTCGTTACTCTCTTTTTCATATCTCTCTTGAAATACTTGTCATCTATAACATCGAGTGTGCTCCGGTACAAGTTATCTATAGCCGTAACGCAAGCCTTACCGGAAAGAAGATGCTCAACTCCTCCTAGCGGAATATTGAAGCAACTAAATAGGAACTCCACAAACTCCTCCTTAGCTTGAGCATACAAAAACTTACCCGAAGACTTCTGTATCATCACTTTCAAACTCAATTTCCTAGACTTGGGATTTTCTTCCCTTGCAATCTCAGGTGAGGAGATATTTGATTGAGCCGATTCCATCATTCTAGAGTTTATGTTCATCTCTTGCGTTTTATTCATGATGAGGTCCGATAATGGAGTTGGAGAGGTCAAGGATGCCTTTAAAAGCTTCGTAAGCTAATAAAGATAGACAATCAATAAGGATGTTGTGTATTTATGATGCGATAAACAAATTTTCTCCCTTTAAATTCTTCTTTTTTTCCTTCATTTTCTACAAGATCAATCTTTCTTATTTCTTCTTTTCACCTCAGAGAGTAATATATTCTCACACCAAAAATGATGCTATAATTATCACTCCAAAATTACCTTTTACATTAAAAAAATGAGGAAAAAAAGGAATGATTTAAAGGAAGAAATTCTTTTGATCCGTATAACACAAGATAATGAGATTAGAGAGAGAAGAATCACCTCACTGAGCCCTAAATCGAATTTGATTATCTCAGCCTCATCCATGTCTGCAATGCCGAGAATGGCGATGAATCCTAAGATTCCCGTCTCATTCGGCAAGATCCGCAGATCGTCAGAGATTATGAAAGAATCTTTGTGTAGAGTAAAGACTCCATCAATGGAAGCAGCACCTTGAATTTTCTTCGGAACTACTTTTTTACTCATCATACCAAAACATCTACATTTGTGGCAATAATTAATTTCATCATAGTAGGTGCTTACACAACGAAATTCATGATGATCTAGGTTGGTGCTGTTAGGAAATTAGACGCAACATTTTGGATATCGACCGATATGAAACGAGAAAAATAAATGACACCGATATTTTTAACGTGGTTCGGCCAAACTGCCTACGTCCACGGACCCACACCAATATATTAGAGAATCTCAAAAGGAGGAGTACAACAAAATTACCACACTGTATTTTGTATCTGCCTACGCAGAGGCTATCTCTCAACTCACTTTTATCACTCGTGTATAACTTCCACACTGAAGTTTTCTCTCACAAGATTTTTCTCTCTCTATTTCTCTCTCTATCTTTCTTAGCTGAAAGCTTTGTTTGATAGTTGTTTTGGTGTGTTGTGATGCTGCTGCGAGGAAGGATTTTATAGGGGATGAGAGGTGGTAGGTGGCAGATGGTGGTAGGTGGCAATGGTGGAGGTGGTTGGTGAAGAAGGTTGGTGGCAGCCTACTTCCATTTTTTTTACTAACAATCTCCCACTTGAAGACTGATTTCAATCTGTCTTCACACCTCGATCAACGCAACAGCCTTTCTGTCTTTGTCATTCTAGCAAACCAATTGAAGCTGAGCACAACTTCAATTTATCAATGGTTACTGCCTTTGTAAGCATGTCGGCTGGATTTTGAGCTCCTTGGATCTTTTCAAGTATTAACACCTCATCCTCCAACAGAGATCTGATGAAATGATAACGAAGTCCAATATGCTTCGTTCTAGAATGAAATGCTGAATTCTTTGCCAGATGTATCGCACTCTGACTATCGCTGTACAAGACATTCTTCGTCTGATCAAAACCCAATTCTGCCAACAACCCTTGTAACCAGATCATTTCTTTGCTAGCCTCGGTGATTGCCACGTACTCTGCTTCTGTAGTGGATAAAGCAACAATCTTTTGTATCTGCGAGATCCAACTAACAGCAGTCGTGCCAATAGTAAAGACATAACCGGTAGTGCTTCTCCTGCGATCTACCTCACCGGCAAAATCTGCATCTACAAAACCTTGTAGTGCTACATCACCTCGTCGAAAGCATAAGCATCTATCAGTAGATCCACGTAGATATCTCAATATCCACTTTACTGCTTCCCAATGCTGCTTTCCTGGATTTGCCATAAATCTGCTCACAACTCCCACTGCATGAGCGATATCTGGTCTAGTACAGACCATGGCATACATCAGACTTCCAATGGCTGAGGCGTAAGGAATTTTAGCCATGAAGTCTCTTTCCTCCTTAGTCTTTGGAGAGTGCTCTTTGGATAGGCGGAAATGGTTAGCTAATGCTGAGCTAACCGGCTTAGCACTGCTCATGTTGAATCTTTGCAAGATTCGATTGACGTAGTTGGCCTGAGACAACTGCAAAACACCTTTTTGCTTGTCTCTGTAAATTCTCATCCCGAGAATTTGCTTTGCTTCTCCTAAGTCCTTCATCTCGAACTCCGCTGAAAGCTGTCTTTTCAACTTCTTGATTTCGTTCAAGTCTGAGCCGGCTACTAACATGTCATCAACATAAAGTAGCAAGATGATATAGCTGGACTCGAACCTCTTGAAGTAACAACAATGGTCAGCATTGCACTTCATGTAGCCATTTTTCTGCATGAATCCATCAAACTTCTTGTACCATTGCTTCGGAGCTTGCTTCAAGCCATACAGGCTCTTTTTCAACTTGCACACCAGCTTCTCCTTTCCTTTGACAGAGAATCCATCTGGTTGTTGCATGTATATTTCCTCCTCTAAGTCACCATTGAGGAAAGCAGTTTTCACATCTAACTGCTCTAGATGCAAGTCCTCCGTTGCGACAATACTCAGGACCGACCGGATTGTTGTCAACTTTACAACCGGAGCAAAGATATCTGTGTAGTCAATTCCTTCTTCCTGTTGGAAACCTTTGCACTACAAGAAAAATGAGTATACATGACACTGCATACATGACGCTTTTTCATAAAAAGCGTCATGTATGAGCGCATTTTTCATATACATGACGGTTTCAAAAAAAAGCGTCATATATGCGGTGTCATGTATTGAATACTTGACACTGAGCTGACACTTTTAGGAAAAGCGTCATGTATGAGCGTCGTTTATTCATAGTATACATGACATTTACTATAAAGCGTCATATATGTGCGTTAATTTAAATGTTATACATGACAGTTATGCAAACTGACATGTATGTTACTAAACAAACCGTCATTAATTGTATTATTCTTGACATTTGATATAAATCGTCAAATATATTTAAATATAAGCGTCATATATGTACATTAATTTAAATATTATACATGATATTTATGCAAATTACCGTGTAAGTTAGTAAATAAATCGTCATTAATTATATTAATCTTGAAATTTAGTACAAAACATCAATTATATTTAAATTAAACCGTCATAATAATAATAAAAAAAAAATGCAAGTGTGAAGGATCAAATACTTGGACTCTAACTTAATTTTTTTCAGGTGCACCAATAAGAATTTTACAAATAATTTCAACTTTGTTACTTTATAATAATTGTATTGAAATCATAAAGAAAAATGATTTTAATTTAAAATATTTATAATATAATGAATTTTAGTAATCAATTAATATTAAATAAAAGTGAATATATATTTTAAATTGAAATAAAAGAATTTATTTATAGTATAAGCAATAAGTTTTATTTTAAACCATTTAAATATTAAATAAGATAATTTTGTAATTATTAAAAAATAAATATTTTAAATAAGAAAATATTGTAAATAATGATTTTTATTTAAAGTCATTTAAATATTAAACAAAAATAATAAATTTTAAATGTTAATTTTTTTTAACTAAGATTGTTTTGATATCATAGTGAAAAATGATTTTAATGAAAAATATTTTATATTAAGAAAATGAACTTATCTTTTAAACATTACAAAAAGAATGAATTTATGCTATAATGGTTTTTATTAATCAATTCAATATTAAATAGAAATAAAATTATTTATCACATCATATTAAGATAAAACCCTTAGTTAAATTTCTTAAGCACTCCCATCCCAATTCATTCTTCCCTCATACACTGCTATCTCCCGCTATAGGAATTTTGAACCCGCCGCGCTCAGCCGTAGCTTCCGTTCTCGCTCGCCGCCCCTCTCCGTTGTTATCGCGCACCGCTGTAGTCTTGTCGTCTGTGCGGCTAGATTATTTCTTCTCATACCCACTCTCTGCCGCTCTAAATAATCGAACCCGCCGCCTCAAACCCTAGCCACGCGGTTCTCGCCGCCCTCTTCACCATTCTCGCGCTCAAACCCTCTTCGTCCGGTCAAACCGCCACTCCCCGTCTCAAGCAGGCATAGTCGCACATCCGCCCTCTGCCTCGGCCGTCGGCCTCTTCCCCATTGCCAACCGCCGCCCTCCTTCTCTGTCTTCACTTCTACACGTCCGTTGTGCTGCCGTCACTGCTCCGCTTTTTTGATGCTCCATTGTTCGCTGCTCTGTTCTAGGTATTTCGGATTTAAAATCCTAATTTGGTTGCTTCCTGGGAATTTATGTTTGTGATAGTCTAGGGTTTCGATTTTATGCTATGATTTTATTTTGCTACTTATGAATTTATGTTTGAGATAGTCTAGGGTTTCGATTTTAGGCTATGATTTTATATTGCTACTTACGAATTTTCGTTCTAGGGTTTTTCTGCAATTGGATTTTGCTTGTCGATCTAGCATTGTGAATAACCATCATCCATGATATGCAGAGATAAAAGAAGAGGATGTTGAACTTGTGTTTTGGATTTCAAATTTGTGTGTGTTCTTTGCTTATCTGATTTATAAATCTGAGTGCTTAGTTTTATTCGCTTTTTTGATTTCTGAATTTGTATGTTTGCTTCATTTTTTCAGCGACCGTGTTGAAAACAAGGGTTATTCATCGCTCCTGTCGTGTACAGTAATGGACATCAATAGTTCTGTGACGAATGTCTGATATATTTAAGTAGCAATTTTAATGTGGGCAAGGTAAATGTGTAGTTCATAACAACAATATTCTTACTGCATGATAACATCTAAATTTGTTAAATTATAGCAAATATATATGAAGACAAATATGAACACATGTTATATATTGACCTTTTGCAGGTGACTTTGCAAATTATTTCCGAAGAAAGATAGTACATCAAATATGGTAGAGGGTTGTCATAAATTTTGGGTATATATGTTTGTAAACAGGGATAAATGGTGGAAGGGGATGTTTGGTGGCTGTGAAGAGGCTCAAGGATGTCACCATTTTGGAGAACGAATTCAAGGACAAGATTGAGAGTGTTGGAGCTATGGATCATCACAATTTGGTGCCTCTTAGAGCTTACTACTATAGTAGGGAGGAGAAGCTTCTTGTCTATGATTATATGCCAATGGGAAGCCTCTCTGCACTCTTACATGGTTAGTTTCCATTTTTTGCAATTCTTCTTAGATGCATTGTGATTGTTTATGAACAACTATCCTGGTATTAATCTCAAGCCAGCTAGGGAAGCCACTCTAATCTCCTAAGTTTATGAACAACTATCTTGGTATGTTTTGATTTTATTTTTCTTCTATCTTATTACAAACTTTATTTCACCAAATCGTGAGAGTCTTGATATATATGCAGAGATGAAGTTCCTTCTCATTCATTGCATGATACTTGTGACATTTAATTGCTTATTATTTAGTAGTCACCTTTCCTGCTGAAGATGAACCTGTTGCACCATCTGTAGCATTTTAGCATTTTAGCATTTTACAGTGCCTCCATTGATACTTGTTCACATTCTCTTGTAGCTGTTTCCATACAGATTTTTTGCTTTTCTTTAGAACAGTAAATTGCTGCAAAGTGTCATAACTTATAACTAATTATTTGTTTTCTATAGATAGTAGATACTTTTGGTACTGTTGTGTGTATGAGAGTTATATATTTCGTTAGTTTCCTTTTAAAATTAGGTAATTGCCTTAGGGTATTGTTTAATGCCTTCACGCTATCAGGTTGTCAATGATTTGCTGAACCTGCTGGACAAAATTTGAGAATGAGAGAAGATGCACAGGTGATATTTTCATTTACTTGTTATTGGGAGATTTACTTTAGTGTATTTGAAGAACTATGATCTGTGCTTTCTTTAATCTTTTTCTGATATATTAAGCTTGTACCATATTTTACTCAAGTGATTTACTTCTTTTATAAGAACCGAATTGAATGTCTCTACTGATATTATATTTTACTAAATCATAGAAAATTTACTATATTGGTTGTAGGGAACCTTTGTTGAAGGAGTTAAGGAGGAAGTTATAGTATCCTCGATACTAATTTCAGGTTATAGCAAGAGGTGTAGAGTGTGATTTAGCTCTTATTTTTTGGTGAAAGCAAGGAGTTATGAGAAGGCACCGAGCCACTGCATTTCAGATGCTAGCTTATGTAATTTACAGGTTTGTTTTCTTTGCTTTCCAGTGAGGAAACCGGCATGTTGTCCTGTTTTCTTCTTACATATGTTTTCTTCTTACATATGCAGGGGATTGGTTCGATTGGATATTCACTTTCTCACATAATGCTATTTAGTTTTTAGATGCCACTTGTTTACTCATGAAAACTATTTAGTATTGGTGAGGTAAGACTTTGACAGGATTTTACTCTTCTCTATTCCCACGATTTTGATAGAAAATCTTATATTCTCAATTCAATATGTTAGATTTTTTTTAATTGTTCATACTAAATCTAAATTTTGTGTAGTAAACATTGGATCTTAACAATTATTGAGCCTTACAAAGATTGTGTCTATGTGATGGATCCTTTGTCTCATCGGAATCGTGATGCCACTTGGAAATCCGTAGTTGACACGTACGTTTCTCATCATCTTAATTGCTCTTTCTTCTACTCTTTTATTTTATGTGTTTATTTCACAAGCATCTCTATCTTTATATATATTAGTTAAACTTTCCAGGTCATACTCAAGTTAGGGACAAAGAATAGGCACCATTTACCTTGCTAGGAAAAAATATTGATTTTGCGTATTAAAAACCTAACGATATACATATGTTTGTTTTCCAGCGCAATGGTAAGAAGTTATATTAATTATTAGTAATATATTAATATAGCATTTTATGTGATATAGGTTTTATGTGATGAATTTGTTTATTGTCAGTTTAAAAAACGTGAGTATTCTATGAGTGAGATAAATGAGGTTTGAGAAGATTGGGCAACTTCTGCCATTAATGAGGTTTGTAATATCTAATGATTAGAATTTTTATTAAATATATCTATGGCTTTATAGTGTTGTTAATATATATACTTGTTTTCTTTGTCTTGTAGCTTTGACATGTGACATGGAGAAGTTCTTGCGCGTTGATATGGCATTTTGAAAGCTTTTTGGAACAATTATAATTTGTGGGTGTCGTATGTAGGTGAATTTTGTTGTTGGGAGATGTGGTAGAACATTGGTTCTTATTTTGTTGTTGTTGTTGGATGAATATTGGTTATCAATGTTTAATTGGTCATTTTCAGTATGTTTTGATTTCTTTTTTTGTACAATTTAATAATATTTATAAATTTAAAACAGGAAAAAACCAATATAATATGAAATAATATTTCAAAAATCTGAATAAGCATATATGACAATTTTAATATGACTATAGATGACGCTTATAAACCGTCAAGAAAACTAAATATAATGACATATTCTGGCTGAAATGACGGTTACAAAGTGTCAAGAATAAACATAGAAACGTCATGAAAACCTATATACATGACATTCAAAAAGTGTCAAATATAATCAATAAATCGTCATGAAAACGAACATACATAACGGTCAAAAAATGTCAAAATATAAAACAAACCGTCATGTATTATATTTTTCTTGACGGTTAGAAAGCGTCAAGAAAATAATATAAATGTCATGTTTAAAATTATAGTTGACGGTTATCCACCGTCATGTATACATATATAACCGTCAAGAATAATTAGTATAGATGACGGTCATTAACCGTCATCTTTACTAGGTACTATACTTGACACCAGTATACTTGACGGTCGACGGATATCATAGATGACGGCTAAAAACCGTCAAGTATGAGCGTTTTTCTTGTAGTGTTGACTACCAATCTTGCCTTATATCGCTTTGAACCATCATGCTCTTCTTTGATTCTGTACACCCATTTGTTGTGTAGAGCTTTCTTTCCTTTGGGCAACTCAACTAGTTCCCACGTCATATTAGAGATAAGAGATTTTATCTCTTCTTTCATTGCAAGCTCCCACTTGACAGAATCTCCGACTTGACATGCTTCTTCATAGAATTCAGGTTCACCAGCATCGGTCAGTAACATCTGATTCATGTACTTCCTGTTTGGAACATGAGGTCGAGATGACCTCCTGGGTATAGGAGTTGGAGCTGGAACTGGAGACTGTGGTGGATCAGCCTCAGAGTTGGGCTCCTCCGTCTGCAAACCTTCATCTGTTTGCTTTGATGTACTGCACTCTGCAGTATCATCTGGATCAACGTATGTTGGATCGTCACTTGTTGTATCGGTGGACTGAACTGCATTCCTGTCCTTGTACATCACATTTTCATTGAATATGACATTCCTGCTTCGAATGACCTTCCTGTTTTTGTCATCCCAAAAACGGTACCCGAACTCATCTCCACCATATCCAATGAAAGTACATTTTAGTGATTTGGAGTCGAGCTTACTCCTGGCATTATCACTAATGTGTACATACGCGACACAACCAAATACTTTCAAGTGAGAAAGTTTAATTTCTTTGCCGCTCCAAACTTCCTCAGGTATTCTGTACTCCAATGGTACAGATGGCCCAT
>NW_026651452.1:0-9247 GCF_028751815.1 Salvia miltiorrhiza | reverse complement strand
TTTGAAGCAAGTTTGACCTTTGGCTTCTGGGTAAACAGATATATGCCTAGGGTCTAAGAGAATGTATGTAATCAGCAGTGACTGATTTTGGCTTTGGAATTCTCTTCTTCGATTCAAGCTTTGGGGCGGTTAAGCTTTAGGCTGAGTAGCAATTTCGGTAGAGCTTCAGCTTATGTCGTTGAATCGGTGAAGGTTGAAGTGATCCTCGAGCGCTATTTGTAGGAGAACTCTTGAATAGATCCGTTGGCGTAAATCGTCCTCAAGATTTCTTCCGTTGGAGAGCAATTCAAATTTGGGCTGAGGCTTCAATCTTCGAGGTTCCTTGTCTGTGTGGAAACGGCTCTCTTTGATGGACAGGAGATGTGACATCTCTGAAAAGTAACCACCAGATAGGAATGACCTCTGCAGAGATAAGATATTCTGAGATCTCTGCATTTAATGCGGCTGTACTTGTGCGTACGTGGCTTCCTCTGAACGTTGGAAGATCAGTCCTTGGAGGAATGCTCAACTGATACTTGACTTTAGTATCAGTCCTTTGCGCGCATTAAATAATCAGTCTTCAACTGATTCTTCAACTGATACTTCAGTTGGTATCTGCAGTCTTCAGTCTTCAGTCTTCGTTCTTTAGTCTTCAGTCTTCGACACCGCAACTAAACTAGAAACGAACTCTAACACTTGAGTTCAAAACGATTCTAGTCTATTACATATAAGTCCTATGAATTTTGGTATCATCAAAACTAGGGTTAGGATATTCCACAAGGTTCCCAACAATTTCCCCCTTTTTGATGATGCCATAACCACACAGCAGTTCTAGACAGCAAAAAGACTGAACTCACAGTACAAGTTCTAAACATGGGGTGAAAACAGTTCCCCCTTAACAATAGAACCTAAAAACTTGTACTTAGAGTAAGAACGAAAATAGTTCTAAAAACATAACAAAAAGAAGATAGAAAAACCATAATCAGAGCCTGGACAAAGAGTCATTGTCTTCAGGTTGAGATCAATAAGAAGTTCATTTCATTAAAGAAGACTGATAAGCCATCAGTCGAGGTACAGGGCAAGACTTACATTGGAGTAAAAAGGAAAACAAAAACAACATGGGAAACCCATGGACTCCAGCAGTCTGCTTGGCTGCGCCTTGAACTTCTTGATCTTCATCTTCTGTCTTCGTGTCTTCATATTCCTAAGCTTGTTCCACTCTCACTTGTGTTCCGTTGAATAGAGGTCTTATCTGGAACGTCATCCTTACAACTTCTGGTGATCCTTTGCTGTTCCATCATCAGTCAAGAGTTCGAGGACAGGAGTAACCTCAAGAAAAGGTTTCTCTCTGACTTCTGACTTTTCCCCTTTTTGGCAACATCAAAAAGAGAGCTGACGATGGAGGCTATGATCAGACGGTACCCAACTCTGAGTCTTAGAAGCTCGTGAAAAGATTTGAGAACAGAGTGAGTCCGGATAAATAGAAGAGGAGAACGCCAGTGGGAAGGTGATGAGATGAGGAGACGGAGAAGTGGAGGAGGACAAGAAAACGTAGAAGGCGGAAGATAGAAGAAGGCTGCCTTGGAAGAAGTAGAGGGATGCCTTATGAGGAGAAGGATCAGGTTGGTGAATTGGAAAGAAAGAGAGAAGAGGGATGGGCGTGAGAAGGAAGAATCGAAGCGGTGGCAGCTGAGAAGACTAACACCGTCGACTCGCCGACCCAGGGTCTGTGAAGAATAGACCCGGTGCGGCTGAAGATGCTGGCCAACAACGAGAGTGGTCCCGTTGTGTGTTGCAAGCCAGGGAGGAGCGCAACATATGCGATAAGGAATATCTCCTCCAGAAGCGGTAAAGCTTCTTGGCGCCATGCATGAGAATGGAAGACACTCGCTTCGCTGGATACAAGTGAGGGTAGAGCAAACTTTGACGCCGGAGAGACATTGAGGTCCAGTGGAAGGGTCCGGTGAAGACCAGGTATGTGAGCGTCATTCTTCCACTCCATGACTTTGCAGTCATAGATTTCTCCTTTAGTCGGAACAATTTCTCTCTGCAACTTTTGAATCAATTGAAACTTTTTCTCACATTGAAGGCTGTGGAGAGTTGTTAGTTGATGCAGAAAAATCGTGAAGACAACATGGTATAAATAGACAAGATGTGAACCATGTAAGAAGATGAAAGGTTTTTCGAAAACTGTGCCTAAAATGCAATTGAAGAGAAAATTCGCATCCGCCGTCACTGCGAGGGACTGCGTCTTCAAAAAGTTGAAAAGGCATCATTACATACTGTCATGTCAATGAGCTTTTCAAGAAATTTTATTGCAGAGGCAAAAAGGTTGGAAAGATTTTTGGCAATAAGATCAGGACAAGTTCAATCAAAACAGATTTTCACTTTATAAAAATCTTGTCCTTCTCGGATATTCCATTTTCCAACAATTTCCAACAATCAGTTAAAGTTTATGAAAGAAACTGGTCAGTTAGAGAAAAGATTTTGAACTAAAAACTTAAAGCCCTTAACTGAAATAACTGATTTTGAAAGAGCAAGCATTTAAAATACTTACTGATCAACTGAACATAGTAGTCAGTTGATACCACGCGATCCTGGTTGATTCATCAGGATGACTTCTTCTTCAGATGAGCATTTGGACTTCATTGCATTCCATGTTGGCGATCATTGAATCATCAGTTGGTTGACCACCAGTCAGCATGACTGTTTGAGAAGATCTTCAAACACAGCATCACTCTTCAGGGTTGATGAGGCCGATCTTTGCACATAGATCATTGAACCTCTCTTCTGAAAGAGCCTTGGTCAGCAGGTCTGCTCTCTGAATAGCAGTGGGAATCCATATCACAGAGACATTCTTCTTTTCGACATGATCACGAATGAAGTGATGTCGAATTTCAATATGCTTTACTCTGGTGTGATGAACTGGATTCTGGTATATTGCAATAGCACTGGAGCTGTCGCAATAGATAGGAACTTCCTTTTCGTCGATCCCATAGTCCTTTAGTTGATGGACTAACCACAGGATTTGTGAGCAGTAGCTTCCGGCAGCAACATATTCAGCTTCAGTTGTAGAGGTGGTGACTGAAGTCTGTTTCTTTGAAAACCAAGAAATGAGCTTGTTGCCTAGGAATTGACATGTTCCGGAGGTTGATTTGCGATCAAGCTTGCATCCACCGAAGTCTGAATCTGAATATCCGGTGAGCTTGATGTCGTCGTCTGCTGGATACCACAATCCTAAATTGGGTGTGCCTTTTAGATATCTCAGAATCCGCTTTGCTGCATCCAAATGAGCTTCCTTAGGATCTGATTGATATCTTGCACATACCCCGACTGCATACGCGATATCTGGTTTGCTCGCAGTCAAATACAGCAATGATCCAATGATTTCTCTGTACTTCGTCGAAGAGATAGATTTTCCTTCTGAACCTGGATCAACTTTCCAGTTTGTATTCATTGGGATCTTGACTGATTTCATGTGCTGAATACCAAACTTGGCTATCAGTTCCTTAGCATACTTGGACTGACTGATCAGTATTCCTTCGCTGGTCTGCTTGACTTGTAATCCGAGAAAGAAATTCATTTCTCCCATCATGGACATTTGAAATTTGTTGGTCATGATGTCAGCTAACTTCTTGCACATGCGTTCGGATTTGGATCCGAAGATTATGTCATCGACATAAATCTGAACAAGCAAGAGATCTTCTCCTTCTTTGAGAGTGAACAGAGTTCTGTCCACAGATCCCTTTTTGAAGCCTTGTTCAACCAGATACTCCGAGAGAGTATCATACCACGCTCTTGGTGCTTGCTTCAACCCATAGAGCGCTTTCTTCAGCTTGTACACCTTTTCTGGTCCAGCAACCTCAAACCCTGGAGGTTTTTCTACATAGACTTCATCTGTGAGCACTCCATTGAGAAATGCACACTTGACATCCATTTGGTGTACCTTGAAACCTTTGTGAGCTGCGAAGGCTAAGAAGAGTCTGACTGCTTCCAATCTGGCAGTTGGGTCGAACGTCTCGTCGTAGTCGATTCCTTCTTCTTGACTATATCCTTTAGCCACTAGCCTTGCTTTGTTTCTCACAACGTTTCCTTCTTCGTCTTCCTTGTTCTTGAAAATCCATTTCAAGCCAATCACATTTGCATCTTCTGGTCGATCTACAAGCTCCCAAATTGAATTCCGGTTGAATTCATTGAGTTCTTCTAGCATTGCGATGACCCACTGAGTAGACTTCAGAGCTTCTTCAATATCCTTGGGCTCTGTAGTTGATAAGAAACAGCTGAAATTCTTATCTTCGTTGATGCAGTTCTGATTGATGTCGAAGACGAGGTTGCACATTGATCTCCGAGTCTTGACGCCATCTGATGGTTCTCCAATGATGTTGACTTTTGAGTGGAGTTCAAACCATCTTCGATACTTCTTGATTTCTTCTGGAGAAGGTGGGGCTTCTTCGGTCAGAATGGTTCTGTGGTGTTGACCACCTTCTGGAGCAGAGGAGAGTTGAGCTGGGGCGGCTTCTGCACGTTCAACTCGAACTTCAGCAATTGGAGTTCCCCCTTGACTGATGCCGTCTGCATTGGCTCCAGTCTGAACTTCAGACCTTTGGTTGATCTTCTGATACTGAAGCATCTCAGCATCTTCATCTTTGCCTGGTCCCCATATCAAGACAGTAGAGGGCTCGGTGTTGTGGATTTCAGCTCTGGAACCTTCAGTGTTTTGAACACACTTTTCAGCTTCTTGTTCCCTGAAACCATCGTTGTAGCTTCTTGGAGTGATCGGGCCAAACAGATCCATGTGAAGTAGATGCAGAATCCTTTCAGAGGAGTGTCCTGACTTTGACTTGAATGACGTCCGCGTCTGCTTTCCTCTGAGGCATGCTTCACATTCTTGCTTCTTCTGGAACACAATAGAAGGAAGACCTTCTACCAGTTGATGTTTAGCAAGTTTGTTGATCGTCTTGAAGTTGAGATGGTTGAGTCTCTTGTGCCATAGCCAATTGAGCTCCGAGCTGCTCTTGCTGATGAGGCACGTTTCTGGTGGGCTGTCTTCCCAAGAAACGACGTAGAGACTTCCTTGTCTGAATCCTTTCAGAACCACCTTCTTTTGATTGTTTCTAACAGTGAATTCATCCTTCTTGATCTTCACTGTGAAACCACTGTCACAAAATTGACTCACAGACAACAGATTATGTTTAAGACCAGAAACAAAGCTAACATTACTGATACTAACGTTACCCATGTTGAGCACATCGTAGCCTTTTGTTTCTCCGATTGAGTTATCTCCGAATGCAACTTTGGATCCAGCTTTCTCAACATACTGAGATAGATATTCTTTGTAGCTCGTCATGTGCTTAGAACAGCCACTGTCCAGATACCACGTTCTGATCGAAACTTTGACCTCTTCCTTCTTTTTGTGTTTCCTGATATTGACCTGCAAGGAAGAGTTGCTTCAGGCACCCAATCAAGCTTTGGGTCCTTCGATGTTAGCTCGAGTTCCCTTTGGAACCCATATCTGCTTCAGAGTTGGTCTGGCTGATCTCTTGCGCTTTGTTGAATGTCTGATTGACGTCGTTGGCGCTTCAGGTGGCACATGAGCATTCTTCTGTTGAGAAATCCTTTTGAAGGCCTCACTCTTGTAGCAGTTCTGTCTGATGAGTGGTTGAGGTCTTCTTTGCTCGGCGAAGTATCTTTCCTGAGATACTTGAGTCTTTGCAGACTTTTGGAGACTTAACTGATGTCCAGTAGCTAGTTGTCGTGGACGGCTCTTGGTTCGTCTGGACTCAGCATTGCTTGATCTCCATGGATGTTGTTCCTTCTGAAACTGAACTGAGGATGTCAGTTTCTGACTGATGTGGCCTTTCTTCCCCCTGGATTGATGAGGAAGATTCTTCTTGGCTTCTGATGTTCCTTCCCTGATCTTTGACTGAAATCTGCTTTCCAGTCTTCTCAGTAGAATGATCTGGTTGGGGGCCTCCTTAGCTCGTCTGAAGCTTCGTGGAGGAGGAACATTTGATCTAGCCATCAGTCTGCGCTTGCGAACTTCATCCATATCATGATCTCTTGATTCTTCTGAGGTTGTGATTTCAGAAGGATCGTCCCTTGAGATGATCATGATATCCTTTCCTTTGACAGCTGCAACCTTTCCTCCGATGCTGTTGACCAGTCCTTTCGATGGAAAGTTGCTCATCATGGGAGACTGCATCATGCAGTTCTTGACTGTTTCTTCCAGCTTGTGATTGAGCCTCTTGATTTCATGAGATGCTCTTTCACATTCTGAGTCGGAGAATCTGAGCTCTTCTTCCAGTCGACTGTTCTTCATGATTAGCTGATCAAGACAAGTTTCATCCGGAAAGTAGATGATTGTCTGATTCTTAGCTCGTTCATCATTGATCTCCTTGTCCATTTTCTGATTCTGCTTGAGGAGATCTTCGAACATTTTCCTCAGCTGACAGTGATCACTCATGAGCTGATCAAACTCGTCAATTTCATCGGATGAGCTATCTCCAGATTCTGAGTGGTCTCCAGAAAGCATCAGGAAGTTATCAGTAAATGGAGTTTTTGAGTGAGAGTTTACCTCTGAGCCATTCATTCCATTGTCGTAACTGTTGTTAGCCACGCTTTCTGATTCGTTGGCCATCAGAGCTCGGCTCTCATCATCTGAGCTGGAACTGTCGAAGTAGGATGATTCTGATGTGTCATTGGAAGAGTCAGCATCGTCAGCAACCATCGCTTTCTTCTTCAAAAAGCTACGATCTTTCTTAGCTTTCAGTTTTCTGCGCTCAGCTGGAGTCAGATCAGGACATTCATGTCGAAGTGCCCTTTCTTTCTACATCCAAAGCATTCCATATCTTTAATGTCGTAAGCGGCTGACTTCCTTTCTCCGCTTCGATCTGTGGAATGTCTGGAGTTGCCTTCTCTTTCTTTTCCTTTGTAGTGCTGCTTGTGGAACCTTCTGTACTTCCGGAACTTGGACTCCATCTTGTTGAATCTTTCAGTCAACAAGGCATATTGACTGAAGAAGTCCTCTGGGTTGAGTTCCGTTGGTTCCTTGATCTGCTTCTTGCCTTCTCTGGTTGAGGCCTTCAGTGCTACTCCTCTTGAGGTTGATGGGCCATCTTCGTCTGATCCTCCAGCCTTCTTGTTACCAAGATTTCTCAGAAGGTCGAACTCATTTGCCATGAGATCGGAGAAAAGCTTGTTTGTCGGGAGCTGACTGAATCCTGGCTTATGTTGATGAGCGACTGAGTAGATCTGCCATTCTCCACGTGGCAGTGCTCGAAGAATCTTCAGGTTGATTTCTCGTTGAGTGTATTTATCTTTGGAAATGGATTGAACTTCATTCAAGATGAGATTGAATCTTTGTTCCATTTCCTCGACAGATTCATTCTTGAGCATGAGGAAGGAGTCGAACTTCTGGCAAGCTATCGATAGCTTATTCTCCTTGATTTCCTCGGAACCTACGCACATTCTTTCCAGAATGTCCCACATCTCCTTTGCAGTTCCGCACTTGATGATTTTCATGACATGCTTGTCGGGAACAGTGCCGGAGATGATGCTTTTGGCGAGGTTGTCTAACTCATCTTGCTTCCTTTCTTCTGTGGTGAAGTCTGCCTTTGACTTGGGCTGGACTTCATCGTAAGGATCCTGATGGAGATCATTAGGAATCCTTTTGACAGTTTCGGTGATGGTGATCGGTCCGCTGGTGATGACTTCCCACATTCGGCAATGTTGGGCGGTGAGGAAGCTTTCAAGCCTAAACTTCCATATGTCGTATTTTTCAATACTAAACATAGGTAGAGAAGATAATCTGTTGTGGTTAGTCTCCATCAAAAAAGAGAGAACAGATAACAGCAGATAGAGCAAATGGCAAGCACAAAAAGAAAGAGTAAAGCTTTTTCGAGACCTTTAAGAAAAAAGGATCTAGCTCAAGTAGAACCTAGTCAGATGCAGATAGTTCTTGCGAACAACCTGCTCTGATACCAATTGTTAGGTCCAGAGGGTCTCGAATAGGTGTATGGGGGGGGGGGAACACACCTATAGGGTATTTTTAACTTAATCTACTGACCTCAATCAGAGGGATCTCAGTCAGAGATCAAAACGAAACTTTGCATGCAAACAAGGACTCCTGTTTTACTGAAATAAGTTTTGACCAACAGGGTTGACGACTGATACTGAAAGCTCTTCAGTAATGAGTTATCAGTTAAGTTACTGGAACTTAACTGATCCAAGTAAGGGCTTCAGTCGTGTTTGCAAAGATAGAGATGATATCACTCTTCCTTACTATCAGAGGATAGTTCAGTCAGATTGATATCATACGCAGCGGAAATTAAACTTAGTTTCGTAATAGCCTCGGTGGAGCAGGTTGTTGGATTAAGGTTTCTCTTTGCTATTAGTCAGTGTTCAGTTTTATCAATAGAAATAGCGCAAGTAAGAATGTAAAACTGAAAGCTGTAAATAACACAGAGACTTTTACATGGTTTGGAAAAACCCTTTCCTACATCCACGGCTGGTTGATCAGACCAACAATCCACTCCGCAAGTGCTTCACTGGTGCACTACAAACCGTACCCATGTGCTTGCCTGGTGCACACAACCGTAAACTGAAGAAAACCCTTCTTCAGCACCCACACACCTCGCGTAGGATTTCCCTGCTAAGCACACCTCATGCTCAGACTTTTCACTCAGAGTTCAGAGTACCTTCCTGAACTCCGAACCACTCAAACACTCTTATGGGGGGGAGGTTTGAACGAGTGCCAACTATACTTACAAAGAACAAGTTCTTTGAAGCAAGTTTGACCTTTGGCTTCTGGGTAAACAGATATATGCCTAGGGTCTAAGAGAATGTATGTAATCAGCAGTGACTGATTTTGGCTTTGGAATTCTCTTCTTCGATTCAAGCTTTGGGGCGGTTAAGCTTTAGGTTGAGTAGCAATTTCGGCAAAGCTTCAGCTTATGTCGTTGAATCGGTGAAGGTTGAAGTGATCCTCGAGCGCTATTTGTAGGAGAACTCTTGAATAGATCAGTTGGCGTAAATTGTCCTCAAGATTTCTTTCGTTGGAGAGCAATTCGAATTTGGGCTGAGGCTTCAATCTTCGAGGTTCCTTGTCTGTGTGGAAACGACTTTCTTTGATGGACAGGAGATGTGACATCTCTGAAAAGTAACCACCAGATAGGAATGACCTCTGCAGAGATAAGATATTCTGAGATCTCTGCATTTAATGCGGCTGTACTTGTGCGTACGTGGCTTCCTCTTAACGTTGGAAGATCAG